>NW_026890832.1:0-28650 GCF_015708825.2 Lethenteron reissneri | reverse complement strand
CCCCCACCCCCCCTCTCACAGACCCCCCCCACTCCCTCTCTCACAGACCCCCCCACTCCCCCTCTCACAGACCCCCCCACTCCCCCTCTCACAGACCCCCCCACTCCCCCTCTCACAGACCCCCCCACTCCCCCTCTCACAGACTCCCCCACTCCCCCTCTCACAGACCCCCCCCACCCCCCCTCTCACAGACCCCCCCCACTCCCTCTCTCACAGACCCCCCCACTCCCCCTCTCACAGACCCCCCCACTCCCCCTCTCACAGACCCCCCCACTCCCCCTCTCACAGACCCCCCCACTCCCCCTCTCACAGACTCCCCCACTCCCCCTCTCACAGACCCCCCCCCACTCCCCCTCTCACAGACCCCCCCACTCCCCCTCTCACAGACCCCCCCACTCCCCCTCTCACAGACCCCCCCACTCCCCTCTCACAGACCCCCCCTACCCCCCTCTCACAGACCCCCCCCACTCCCCCTCTCACAGACCCCCCCACTCCCCCTCTCACAGACCTCCCCACTCCCCCTCTCACAGACCCCCCCCCACTCCCCCCTCTCACAGACCCCCCCACTCCCCCTCTCACAGACCCCCCCACTCCCCCTCTCACAGACCCCCCCACCCCCCCTCTCACAGACCCCCCCCACTCCCCCTCTCACAGACCCCCCCACTCCCCCTCTCACAGACCCCCCCACTCCCCCCTCACAGACCCCCCCCACTCCCCCTCTCACGACCCCCCCCACTCCCCCTCTCACAGACCCCCCCCTCCCCCTCTCACAGACCCCCCCACTCCCCCTCTCACAGACCCCCCCACTCCCCCTCTCACGACCCCCCCACTCCCCCTCTCACAGACCCCCCCCACTCCCCCTCTCACAGACCCCCCCACTCCCCCTCTCACAGACCCCCCCCACCCCCCCTCTCACAGACCCCCCCCCACTCCCCCTCTCACAGACCCCCCCCCTCCCCCTCTCACAGACCCCCCCCCACCCCCCCTCTCACAGACCCCCCCACTCCCCCTCTCACAGACCCCCCCCCACCCCCCCTCTCACAGACCCCCCCCACTCCCCCTCTCACAGACCCCCCCACTCCCCCTCTCACAGACCCCCCCCCACCCCCCCTCTCACAGACCCCCCCACTCCCCCTCTCACAGACCCCCCCCACTCCCCCTCTCACAGACCCCCCCACTCCCCCTCTCACAGACCCCCCCACTCCCCCTCTCACAGACCCCCCCACTCCCCCTCTCACAGACCCCCCCACTCCCCCTCTCACAGACCCCCCACTCCCCCTCTCACAGACCCCCCCACTCCCCCTCTCACAGACCCCCCCCACTCCCCTCTCACAGACCCCCCCCTCCCCCTCTCACAGACCCCCCCCACTCCCCCTCTCACAGACCCCCCCACTCCCCCTCTCACAGACCCCCCCCCTCACTGACTTTCCGCGCCCATTAACCAATCACGTCACCGGCATTCTCCATCGATAAGTCACCGCAATGAACGCCCCGCCGACTCTCATCTCCCCCCACCCGCACGGCGAAGCCGCCCCCCCCCCCGCTATGTCTATTGCAGGCTGTTGTGGCGAGTGATGTTAGCGAGTAACACTTATGAAGGACGGACCGACGACACGGCACACGAGGGGGTGGTGTGGTCAGAATCACGCCGACCGTCTTTGTCTCCCCAATGCTAATATTTACATCTCGCACCAGTTACTCATTTGAGACTGAGTCGACCTAGGGGATGGCCAGGACCGTTTCAAATAATCGCCACTGGTGTTGGAGGTGGCCGTGAGCGGGATTAATGGAACTCGGGTGGCCGGTTTCGCAGCGCGCCCACCGCTCCCCACACCGCACAGCACGCGCAGTGCGCAGTGCGCGCGGGTACATTCAGGCAGTAAAATAACAAACAGCATCCGATAATGCCCGAGACCCATACATTCAGCAGCCTACACGTCTCATCCGCCCCCACGCCCTGCAGAGCCCAGTCCAGAGAAGGGGGGGGGGGCGTACCCCCCCCCCCCCCGCCTATAAAAAATGCTGGCCCCCACATCCAGCGGAGAGGGTCCTTCCCGGGAGACTTCTGACAGCTCGCCAGCGGGGGTCGAAGGTCGCCCATCCCATCAACCTCGTGGCTGCCGTGTGGTGGTGGCGGTGGTGGGCACCAGCAAAGGGCATTCACATGCATCAATACATTAATTAATTAGTTTATTAATTGTGAATAACGAATTGTCACAATTTTACAGCGTCAACCCCTAAGGTAGAGTTGCCACCTGTCCGAGTTTGACGGGGACAGTCCGATAATTGATGTCGCACGTGCTCAGTGGCAGGAATTGATTCGTGCCGATATGCAGCACACACACAGAGGCGTCGTGTTGAGCCTCGGTGCGGTTATTGAGCAGCGTTGAGAGCCCGAGTGCAGACGGAGACGTCCGCCGCGGGTCCCCTCTGCATTGCACAAGGTGGCGGCCCTCGCACTCATTCGTTCATTCAATTGCCGAGTCGACCGGTCGCTCTCCCACCCACGCACGAGGGCTGCTGCCACCCGCCTGGCAATTGACATCGGCATTCGGGTGGCGGGAATCGACTCGTATCGAGGATTTGGTGCTGGTATAGCCCCGCACCTGTTACACCGGTGACCTGCGCAGTTCTGAAGATCTCCATACCCACTCCGCTTACATCTCCCCCTCGTCATCCCAACACTCACTCCACTTACATATCCTCCCCGCGTGAGCTGATATTGCTGTTAGAACGCTTGAATCGCGCTTTGAACTGGATTCCTTAAATCAATGTAATCCCCACGTGTTTCCGATTGTGCCACGCCGTGTGTTGCTGCTCTGTTGACGTGATCCCGTATCCTTTTGTATTCGCACTGATTTATAATTGCGCCTAATTGCATAATTGTGCAATAGACTACAATCACGTGACCCGGGTCTCGCAGCGCGCCGACTGAACGACTTCACTGCTGCTCGTTGAATGATGAGCACTTGGAGCGGCGTGTGGCCATCAGAAATAGGGAGACAAAGGCAGCCGGGCGTGGTGCTCCACCCCCTCGTGTGCCGTGCCGGGGAGGGAGTTGAGGGGGGGAGGGAGTTGAGGGGGGGGACGGAGTTGAGGGGGGGAGGGAGTTGAGGGGGGAGTGAGGGTGGTGAGGAAGGAGGGAGATTAAGCGGGAGAGTGCAAGGAAGGAGGGAGGAACGGAGGTGAGCGAAGTGAGGAGGGAGGATGATGATGATGTGAGGAAGCGATGAATTTGAGGATGGCGATCGCCATCTACTTGAGCTATGGCCGTGCACCTGCGCGCCTTTTTCAGCCACAAATTCCTGGGATGGAGTAGCGACTCGGATCAGAAGCCCCTGCACGGCGGAATTCCGCTCCAGCCGTGGGAATCCGCTCCGGGATTAACCCCGCGCCCTGGTGAATGAGTGGGGGGGGGGGGGGGGCTGGCACAGCCCGGCGACTCGCGGCTGCGAAATGGACAGAGGACGACAATTCGCGCTGATTGGGGGCGGCAGTGGCAGTGGCGATGATGATAATTGGCAGAGCAGCTCACGAGGGCGGTCGCAAACCCCGAATCGGATTTCTCCCCGGAATAAAGCAGAATGGATTTTCACTCCAAACCAAAACGCTTTACACTATGAATCATAGTAACAATAATTACATTTTCTAAGGCGCATGTCATCCGTAGATCCCAATGTGCCTCGATTCATGAAATATGCACGCGTTATAAATAATGCTTATTGTTAATAATATTACGTTTTGTTTATCTCTCTGTAAATATTCCTCGTGGATATATCCGAAAAATAAACATTGCACTGGTCCCGGCGGGGACAAACACAACAAATAACAACGAAAATTACAACAACAACATCCACAATGGCGCGAGGTGGAACCGTCAGCCACTGCCAGGTTCTTCAACCCGACACGCGCCCCCCCAGGGGTCTCGTGGGGCGCATGGGCCTGGTCACGTGTGCCCTATGCCCTCTGCTCTGGGCCCACAAACCCCGCTGTGTGTCCGTGCATGTTGAGACGTGTATGTGTGTGTTGAGATGTGTTTGTATGATGAGATGTGTGTGGCCAACCAAACAAACACGCGACACGCTGCTGCAGTGTTCAAACACATTCCTGCGGAGGGAGCTGGTAGGGACTTTGGGTTGCTCGGGTCAATGGCCAGGGTCAACGGCGGCGTGGTGTATTCCGCAAATATGCCCGACTGTGAGGGCGGGCACAAGCCGGCGTGAGTAGGTTAAACGTTGAGTTTTATAAGGGCACCACGGGGTGACCAGCTCCTCCCCACCCAGCCCCACCCTCCCCACCCAGCCCAGCCCCACCCCTCCCACCCCCCACCCAGCCCCACCCTCCCCACCCAGCCCCTCCCCATCCTCCCCAGGCAGCCCCACCCCACCCTCCCCTCTCCACCCAGCCCCACCCCTTCTATTTTTGGATGCACGAGTCCCAGGGGAAGGACCAGCACGGACTGAGTCCCAGTGGCCAGGACTTGAGTCCCAGTGGCCAGGACTTGAGTCCCAGTGGCCAGGACTTGAGTCCCAGTGGCCAGGACTTGAGTCCCAATGGCCAGGACTTGAGTCCCAGTGGCCAGGACTTGAGTCCCAGTGGCCAGGACTTGAGTCCCAGTGGCCAGGACTTGAGTCCCAGGGCCAGGACTTGAGTCCCAGTGGCCAGGACTTGAGTCCCAGTGGCCAGGACTTGAGTCCCAGTGGCCAGGACTTGAGTCCCAGTGGCCAGGACTTGAGTCCCAGTGGCCAGGACTTGAGTCCCAGTGGCCAGGACTTGAGTCCCAGTGGCCAGGACTTGAGTCCCAGTGGCCAGGACCAGCACGGACTGAGTCCAAGCCGGGACAGAGGCCAGGATCGGGAGCGGCGCGGAGCCAGGCGGGACCTCCGGCTCGACGACACCAGCCAGACACCTGCGGGGCTTTGATCTCCTGCACGGCGCCGTGTCGGTAGGTGATCAAGACGGGGGAGGGGGGGGGGGCAATGAGTAGAAAGCCCCAATCCCTTACCCACGGCGCCCAGACGCCAGCGTTGTTGGGATGAAGTTGGTAGGCGGTTGAATGAGCGTTGTCTAGAGGGTCTGTCCTGTATTGTGTGGAAGGTGGTGTACGAGAGTGTTCAGTTCGGTGTGCTATTGTGTTCTGCTCAAGGCTGTTGCATCGCGAGGTCGACACGGCACACGATGTTGATGTTAACACAAGGGCAGCAGCGACTCACAGCAAGAGTACCAACCGCCTTTCCGTGACGTTCATGATTTCTGCTCGTCGAGTGGAATGCGTTTGATTGCGTAATTGCTTGATGTTGCAAAACCTTCGTATTTTGTGGGTTAATAAATATTGCAGCTGTTACTGTTTTGATGTTACTTCTTCAAACGGTAGTGGGAGGAGGGATTCCAGAGTGGATCGGTGCGGAAGAAGAAGCAGAAAGATAAATGAGGTGACCTACGATGTGGTGAGTGAGTGGGTGGGTGGGTGAGTGATGCTGTGAGTGAGTGAGCAAGTGAGTAACTGGGTGAGTGGGCGGCAGTGGCCAAATAATGAGCGCGCTGCGCTACGAACCCGACCACCCGAGTTCGATACCCGCTCACCGCCAACACCAGTGACGATTATCTAAAGCGGTCCTGCATTTCCTCCAGATCAACATGGTGCTGGCCACCCAACCTCTCGTGTCTGCCTTCACTCGCTAACAGCACCGGCTCCTACAACCTGGCGAAGCGATACGGGGGATCTGTATCTTTGTGTAAGTGGGCGAGCGAGCGGGTGAGTCGTTGTGGCCTACAGGGTGGTGGTTACGCAGCGCGGGCGAGTCGCTGGTCGAGGACTCGATGAGTGACGCCGATCAGGGCGAGGGGCGATGCGACGTGGCGACTGACGGCCGCGAGGGTTGTTGATTCATTAATGATCACAGCCGCTTTGGCCCGGAGACTCCCCTCTTATGTAATTGCCACAAAGGCGCGGGGGAGGGGGGGGCATATTATTAAATTGGCCAGAGTCATTATGCAAATGAGAATCCACGCGGCGCCCCATGAGTCTGTCCTGGTTGCCGATTTGCAGGGCGGAGTGAAGGCGGTGAATGAGAGGGACACGTCAGGCTCGGCCACAGGCAGCCCCGTCCCAGAGCAGGACCACAGCAGAACCATCACCACCACGCTGCCCACCGGGCAGAGCAGGGCCATCACCACCACGCTGCCCAGCGGGCCGGGACCCCGCTGGGCAGCGACAGGAGGGCGCGAGTGACACAGTCGCTCTTGTGCGTGTTTGTTTGCAGATTTGCGATGCTGCTTTGTTTTGATATTCGGAAAGAATGAGAGAGAGGAGCTTCTTTTTGGCGAGGTAGAGGGGCTAAGCGGATGCGGCACGGGATGTGCTACAGCGAGATGTGGAGCTTTCGGAAGACTGGTAACAGCGGTGTCCATGGAGTAGGAGGCTCGTGAACGTCGCTCCTGTGGAGAGTTGGAGTCAGTCGCCCTCCAACAACAGCGGAGGGCGGAGGAGCCACGCTGACAACAACGAGCGGAGCCCTGGGCGGATAAAGCGCAACAAGTCGACACAATGGGGAACGCAGATGGCACATCTGCCAGTCATCTCAGTCAATCAACCCATGGCACCTGGCTCTGTCCGGTGACCTCCTGCCAGCACGTGGCGACCTCAACGTGCACCTAGCCTGGCACAAGCGCCGCGTGGTGACATCACTTAGTGGCGAATGGCGGTTGTGTGAGAGAATTTGGGAGAGTGTGGGAATGTGGGCTGAGCGTCCCTGCGCTACGAACTCGCTGACAGCACTTGCTCCAACAGTCCATTAGGAGCTACACGGGGACCTTTGTCTTTATTTGTCGATTGTCTTCTCTTACACCTGGGCCTCTCGAGTCAGAGAAACAGCAGCGATGACAGAAGCGGGGGGGCGAAGCGAAGCGAGCGCCAATGCGGTCGCGTATTTACCGCTCGCTAATGGGACTCTTATCCCTGGGCCACGCCTCGTCACTCTCAGAGAGATAGCGAGAGTGAAATAGAGAGAAGCTTTCACGCACACTCATCCGCGACAGCCGAGAGATGAGAGTTGATGGCGGCGAACAAAGGGGGAGGAGGAGGAGGCCGTGGAGGCCGCTTGCAGCCTCGCGCCGCGCACAACGCGAACCAATTGCGCGCTCAGTCGCCGCGTTATCGCGTTAAGTGGAGGGCGGGGGGTGATTGGGCGGGCTTGGGGGGTGGGGTTTGTGGAATGGGTTTGAGTGGAAGGGTTGGGTGGGTGGTGCTGTTAGCGAGCAGCACCTATGAAGGCCGGCACGGCACACGAAGGGGTGGGTGGCCAGCACCACGTATGGCCGCAACTGTCTCCTTCGCAGTGATGTTTTCACAACTGCACCAGATACTCATTTGAGGCTGAGTTAACCTAGAGGAGGCCCAGGACCGATTCAGATATTCGTCACTGGTGTTGGCCGTGAGCGGGAATCGAACTCAGGTTGTCAGGTTTGTAGTGCAGCGCGATAACCGCTGCACCACCGCTCCCCACTGGTGTAATGCTCTGTCAGGCAAGCCGATAGCGCCTAGTACAGGAGTGGTATTGTTATGTGAGAAATATCCACCGCAGTATTAACCAGGACGGCTGTTGGAATCAAACCGTGACATCTGTGACGAGCTCGGTGCCGTAGAGAGCCGCCAAGGGGAGTGAAGAGACGACCTTGGGCGGAGGAGGTAGCATTCTCTACCCACGCCTGGACGGCGCTGATCGAGTTTCTTCGCGATCTCAAGGAGAGTTACTCCAGGATCAATATCTGCTCCATTATTGTTCTATCGCTTTCCTTTTATGTATAAATAAACAATGTTATCACCGACAATGTGGTGTTTATGCTGATGACACGGAACTCTGCGTGCGAGCGTCACCGGTGAATGAAGTTCAATCAAAATTGTAATTGGATTTTAATTGTGTTGCACCCACGGCGGTTCGCACGGTTGAGACTCTGGCTGAATGCGGGGAAACGAATCGCTCATCCCTCTGAGCCCTAAATCTGTCCTGACGCTGAACCCGGGAGCGAAATCCCTCTTCTGTGCAGATCTGCCGAGAAAATGTCAGACCCTGCAAATACGCGGCCTCTTCGCTCACTTCTCCATTAAACTGGAACCCACGCACACAAAGAGCCCCCGTATAGCCTTCACAGACTGTTGGGGAAAGTGCTGTTAGCAAGCACCGATGAAGGCCAGGACGGCACACGAGGGAGTGGGTGGCCAGCACCACACCCGGCTGCCTTTGTCTTCTTAGTGGCGATGTTTACACACCGCACCAGGTACTCCTTTGAGGCTGAGTCGACCTAGGAGAGGCCCAGGACCGATGTTGGCCGTGAGCGGGAATCGAATTCGGGACGTCGGGTTCGTAGCGCAGTGCACTCGTCGCTACACGACGTCTCCCCGCACACGCGCGCGCCAAGCTATAGACACGCAGCACATTCGGCGGTTACACTGTGGTCTTACATCAAATATGTATGACCGGCGACGTCTCCGACAATGACCCTCTATGTCCTGTGAAGAAGGGTAACTGCCCGAGACGTTGCCTGTGATGTATAATTCCCTATTAAGGCCGCGGTGTTATTGACACGCTCGTGTCGAGTTGATGCGAACGTTGCTTGCGCAGAACTGGCAACGCAGTAGCTGCAGCACCGCACAAATAGTCGGTGCCATTTGTTGACATCGAATTACGGCTCTGCTACAGAAGCACTCGGAGAGAGCTCTGAACACGAGCGCGATATCCCGCGTAAACGTGCCCTTGTGCAGACAACCCATGGGACTATCAGCGGAACATTCTGCAATGAACTTATACTGGTTTTACTGCATCATTCTCCCACTCACGCATGCAGGCACTCACGTATTCATTCACCGACTCACTCAAACCTCTCATAAATCACTCAACCACTCATCCACTCGCCCACGCTCCCAGCCACTCATTCACTCACTCACTCACCAACCCATTAATCCGCCCACAGGTTCGCTGATCCACTTACTCACCCATTCACTCACCCACCCCTGACATACTCATTCACCTGCACACTCACCCCCGTTCATTCACGCTCTCACCCACTCATACTCACTCACTCGTACACTCACTCATCTACTTACCCACCCACCCGCTCACCCTTTCGCATACTCACTCAACCACTCATCGACTCACTCACCCAATTATTCATTCACGCACTCACTCACTCACCCACGATCTCACCCACCCAGGCCCTGCTCGTTCGCCGCCGTGGTGCAGAGGGCCGCGTTCGTTGGTTCGCGTCTCCCCACATGTTTGATGAGCCTGCCGCCCGCGTCAGCGCGGACGCCGCTAGGCGCTGCGACCCCTTTGCCAGGTTCCAATTCCCCTCGCTCGGGATTCGGTACAAAAAAAACAACTCCATTTTGTTGGACAAACACACAGAGCCCAGGGGTAATTCTAAGAGTCAATAACACAGTCTGCAAACCGGTGGCAGCGCCATCCATTTCGCCATAAAACTGCTGATGTTCCCGTTCTGTTGACTAAAACTTCCTCCTCCTCCCCCCGAGTCGACTTCTAATCCGATCGTCTCGTGCTCTGCAGGAAAATCCGCATCGTCGCCGTGCGCACGGCGCGGAGGTTGACGAACAACGGCGCTGTTGCCTTCCGCATGTTTCTAATCACGGCGAGGATGAGGCCACGTGTCTTGCTATATAGTTGTTTGGCTTTGCCTGGTAAGATGGGGATGATTACTTTAATTTATACGTGTTTGGTGATGTGTTTACCTTTCTTATACTGTGCACTACTATCATGTTTTTGTATTCATAATGAAGGTTTTTGGGTTAGATCGCGTTATTTATAAATGTGTCGTATTGTTTGTTGTTGTAACGGCCTTACCCGCCCCTACTGGACACCTGTGATAGAGAGCTTTATAGCTTATCAGATTCCACCAGTGCGAATAAATATTACGGTTCTGATACTCACACACTCAGCCATTCACTCCCTCGCCGCACTTCTCCGACCGATTCTTGCCAGGGCACTGCTCGAATCTGGCTGAATTCTCTCCTCGGGCTCCTCCCATCACCGTCCCCTTTCCCCAAACTCTCATCATAGAAACAACCTCGCTCAATCCAGCACACGTGCTCGTAACTCGTATCGACTCTTACTTTGACAATAGTGCTGTCTTTTGCTGGTTGCTTGACATGTTGGGCCTTTTGCCAGTGTCCAACAACTGCGAACCTCAACGCGGTGCGAGTGGCCAAGTGGCCACCCCCTGGCGACCTGAGTCCGATCGGAAGCCGCGGCGAACATCGCTGGCGAGCGAGACCAACGTGTGCCTGCGAGGCTGCTGCTGCTGTTTGCTGCTGCTGCTGCTGTTTGCTGCTGCTGCTGTTTGCTGCTGTTTGCTGCTGCTGCTGCTGTTTGCTGCTGCTGCTGCTGTTTGCTGCTGCTGCTGTTTGCTGCTGCTGCTGTTTGCTGCTGCTGCTGCTGTTTGCTGCTGTTTGCTGCTGTTTGCTGCTGCTGCTGCTGTTTGCTGTTGCTGCTGCACAACAGGAGCTCGCAAACAGCCCGCTGCCTGCCGCGGGGCACGGAGAGGAGATGGCGCCAGCGATTTTCAGAGGATGCTGCTGTTTGCGACGACGCTGTTTGCTGCTGTTTGTAACACTCGCGGGGGTAATGACGCAGAGCGCTGAGTGCGCAGTGGCGAATTCTGTTGCTAATTAAGGTCATGAGATTCAGACGCGGGGTGCAGGCGAGGACGAAGAGAGTGCGAGTGTGGACAGTAGATAGAGGAGATGGAGTGATGCGGTACAGGAGGATGTGGAGCTGAGTGGACTTGCCGATGACCGGTACCAGCGGCGTCAAGATGGGCCTCTGTGGAGGCGGAGGAGGCTCGAGAAGGACGCTGCTGCTGCTGGGCAGTTGTCTGCAGTCGCTCTTCCCTAGGTCGACTCAACCTGAAAAGAGTACCTGGCGTGGTGCGTAAACATAGGCAAGAGGGAGACAAAGGGGGCCGGGCGTGGTGCTGGCCATCCACACCCTCGTCTGCCATGTCTTCGCAGACGCGACTCGCTAACAGTGCTTGCCCCACGAGGCTGTGTGGGCTACACGGGGTATCTGCACCTTTGTGTGCGCCCGTGTGTGTTCAGACGTGGCGGGTCACGCTGCGCGTTCGCATTGCGGGGAACTTTGATGAAAATTTAAAAAATCTGTCAAGAAATCTAAACATTCCGTCAGCTCTACTCCCCCATCTCTCTCTCTCGCATTCCTCCATAATCCCTCGCACTCCTCATCCACACCTCGCCCACTCGCTCACGGCTGTAAGCAGTCGGTGGGGAGCAGTTGGTGGGGAGCAGTCGGTGGGGAGCGCTGCCTGCCCCGGTGCTCATTTGGAATCCGCTTTGACTTTGACTGCTGCCCTAAGCGAAGCGTGACCACGTGGTATGCCGAACACCCCCTCCCTCTGTCGTGCGATTCCATGCACGTCTCAATTGATTGCAGCCGAATTGATGCATGGTTACAATGTGCAGCATGCATCGATCCGCTGCTGGAAGAAGGTCTCCCCCGACGCCCCTTTTACCATACTTCACCGCACCGGCCGGTGCGGGATTGTGAAGGGGCGGGTGCCCAGTGTCCGGTTTTGATTTCGGGGGGGGGGGAGGGGGGGACATGGCCGCTTCAGATGTCAACTCGCCACTGGTGCCACAGCCGTGGCCGAGAATCCAACTCCTCCGATGGTGGCACGCCGCCTCAGAGCAGCGCCACCGCTCCCACCGCTACAACTCAACTCCGGGCCGGTGGCGGCAGCAGCGCATTCAATAATTCACAACTCGGGGCCGCGGGGGTCTGGGACGGGGCTCACAATCCCGCCTCTCTGGCTGCCAGATGCCACGGCAGCTTGTGAAGGGGGAGGGGGGGGGGGAGATAAGTGAGGGTAAAGGGGGGGAGGGGGGCAGGGGAGGGGCGGAGAGGGAGCCCGTCCCCCCACCCCCTCGCTCCGTTATTACGTCGCTAGTCTTGTTCATTTATAGAGTGCAGCACGCGAATGCCGCGCCCGCAAATTGCCCATGAGGCTAAACTCGCCCATCAGCGGCGACATTACCGAATCATCGCCCACTCAGTTCGGCGAGACGCATCGCCCGCGTGCCTGTGGGGGCGGTGGCGCAGTGGTTAGCGCACTGCACTACGAACTCGCTGACACGTGTTCGAGTTCCGACCAATACTAGTGACAGCAAATATCGGAACCCCAAGTCGACGCAGCTTTAAATGGTGCGGAGTGTAAACATCAGCAGTCGGGAGACAAAGGCGGCCTGGCGTGGCTTTTGGCCACCAACCGTTCGTGACGTGTGTCTCTGCACAGGTGCTCGCTCAGATCACTTTCCCCTTTAGCCTGTTAAGGCTGTAGGGAGATCTTTTGTCTTTTTCCGGGGTGTGGGTCACCAACACGCGACCACACGTGTGCATGTGACGCATTCGCCACCCAGGACCGGTTCAGATAATCGTCACCGGTGTTGACCGTGAGCGGGAATGAACTCGGGTCGCCAGGTTCGTAGCGCAGTGCGCTAACCACTCCACCGCCGCTCCCCGCACGAGCACACAGACACGCACGTGATCGTGATGATAATTATCTCAATTTGTAACGCGTCCCCAGAGGAGTCGCTCGCGCTTGAGGACAGACAGGTGACGACTCAGAGGCGCGAGGGGGAACCGCAGACAATCGGGAAAGCCGCAGCCTCGCAGGGGACCGGCACTGCTAACAATTCCCCAAGCTCTGCAATCTTATCTACATATGGATGTGTTAGCGGCCAATTAATGAGTGTTTACACGTGGGAGGGAATTGGAGTACCCGGAGAGAACTCACGCGTTCTCGGAGTCAATACTCGATCCCATAGAGAAGGGACAGATATTCCATAAACCCACACTTTGCTGCACTGCATTTGACTGGCGCGCAAACGGAATGGCGCCTCGGCGCCCACGACGTCCGGGTGCGGTCCACCAACCCTCGCGGCGACCTCCGCAGTGCCGCACGACAGGTCACGTGTCGCATCGCGACCGCTGCGCGTCTCCGGCGCGCGGCAGCAGCCGCGGGGTCCGTGCGGGTTGACACACACGGGGGGGGGGGGAGGGTTCATTATTCACTCGCCAGAGCTCCGCTGAGCTATCAGCTCTTGTCCAGAGGCGACCTGGCCACGCGTGATAGCTCATCACAGTGGCTCACAGCATCACACGTGGGATTTGTAGTGGCAGCCAAATCATTCAAACGCATGTTGATTCTAAATGCGAATGGTTAAACTGAGAGGAAGCCGGGTAAACATCCACGAGACCACCACGGGGAGAACACGCGAGCGCCTAAAATACTGCAGACATCGCAGGGTCCGGGGTCGAACCCACAACCTCCTGCGGAGCTCCTTGGAAGATCCACAATGTCACGAGGAGGGAATTGTAAGTCACTTCGTGGCCAAACCCGTCTCGGTACACAGTGAGACGCTGATACCGCTGGTGGTAGCGCAGCAGGAGGCGCCTGGGCTCGCCCCACTCGGCGCCTCTCCGTGTGCGGCCTGCGTGACCCCCCCTGTCCTGCGGGTGGTGCAGGCTTCCTCCCATCGCTAAAAACCATACGACACTACTGATATTGGCCAACATCCCAATGCAAAAAAAAACATTTCTGCAGATTACTGAATTGGGGATCGTGCACAGTCTTGAGAATTAACGAGGCCTTCCTGGGTAAACAAGCATAACAACAACAACAATAACAACAACAACCCTAATGCTGCCACACACGAGAGAGAGGGAGAGAGGCGATTGCTGCCGTTGATGTGGTGGGCTGCTCGCGAGTCGCGGCTGCTGCTGCTGCTGCTGGGTTCACTCTGCGGTTCACCGGCAGCTCCGGATAAAAAACACAAAACCCGCGACATGAACCCCGGGCAGCGAACATCGCTCCTGCCTTCCCCGATAAAAACAAAGGCCAGAGCCGGCGCTATCAGCAGCGTGGAATGTTTATAACGTTTATTTCTGTTCAACTCGCCCTGTTTATCTTCAGCCTTTTAATATAAGCCACGGGGCCCGGCAGTTGCCAGAGATAAACTCGCGCAATCTCACGCGGCGTGGAACTCGGCCTCCGAGTTTGTGCGCGCGCCGTGTGGTGTGATGTGTGTGGTGTGTAGATTAGCCTGTCTGTGTCTGTGTGTGTGGTGTGTGTGGTGTGTATGGTATGAGGTGTGTGTGGTGTGGAGATTAGCCTGTGTGTGTGTGGTATGCGTGTGTGTATGGGAAGCGGTGGTGTAGCGGTTAGCGCACTGCGCTACGACCCCCACGACTCGAGTTTGATTCCCGCTCACAACTAATAATAGTGGTGAGTATCTGAACCGGTCATGGGCCTCTCCTACGTCAACTCAGAATTAAATGAGTACCTTGTGCCGTATTTAAATATCAGCACTGGAGAGACAAAGGCGGTCGGGCATGTTGTTGACCACCCACCCCCTGGTGTGCCGTGTCGGACTTCACAGTGTTCGCTCACAGTGCTTATTCCAAAAGTATCTGAAGGTTATACTGTGGTCCTTTATTTGTAGTGGGGATCGTGTGTATATGAGAGCGGCTGAACTATTGGTCAACTCAACAGCCCTGAACTCTGCTCGTGAGGCTGACACATTACCACGTAAAGCGGGGAATCGACCAACAGTTTTGCTCTTAATTTTTATTTATTTTAGTTTAATGAGAAATTACTTCCTCCCTACTGGATTGTTATTCGTGAAGGGTATTTTTCAGCTGGAGACGAGGCGCGCTCTTAATGGGACTTGTGAACGGAATCAATGGCAGTAATTTTTTACATTGACCCAGGACGCAAATGAGCGAGGAACTCCCCGCGGCGAAGGGGGCGACACAGTCAAATTGTGCTCACTGATCAGCCACGTTAGGCGGTCAACATCATCACACGACACACATTTTCATACACACGCGCTACTATTACACTACACACACACACGTTTATTTAGATGCATTGCTATTCACACTGACACACATTACATTACACGTAGTAATAGTCACATGAACACAAGTTTACATCATGTTTAAACGTGATTGTGTTCAGTCACACAATGGCATACTCTAAATCCAATAATGTACACATCCTCTCTCGCTCACACACAGCTCGCTGCAACAACCGTCACGTGACGTGATCGAGGCATTTGTGCAAGGATAGTTGCAGAATTCTATGGCTGACAATGGCATTAATCTCAGAGAGACACAAAGAGACGCGTCCATGGTGCTGAGCCTACAGAGACACAGACGCAGAGCTGTCCATGGTGCTGAGCGAACAGACGTAGCTCGTCCATGGTGGAGATTATAATAGATAAAAACGCAGACATAGGCAGAGGGCCCACGTCGTGGTTCTGGTCACACATCTCACTGTCTGCATCCATAGTTCAAGGAGAGAGACACAGAGTGATGCGTTGAAGATCTGGGTGGAAAAGATCGAAGGGAATGGGTTGATGATCAGTCGGACAAAGACTGAGTATATGGTGGCAAATTTCAGTGGAAATAATGTAGAAGTATTGAAAATTGTAAGTGACCAGTTAATGAAGACGAACGAGTTTAAGTACCTGGGTGTAACGATGTGTGCTGATGGATCACTCGAAGGAGAGATAAGAACAAGAACAAGGGCTGGATAGCTGAGATGGCGAGAGATGACTGGTGTGGTGTGCGATAAGAGGGTCCCAGTTTGGTTGAAGGGAGAAGTGTGTAGTGTATAGTGTAGTGTATAGTGTAGTGTATAGTGTAGTGTATAGTGTAGTGTATAGTGTAGTGCATAGTGTAGTGTAGTGTATAGTGTAGTGTATAGTGTATAGTGTAGTGTATAGTGTAGTGTATAGTGTAGTGTATAGTGTAGTGTATAGTGTAGTGTAGTGTATAGTGTAGTGTAGTGTATAGTGTAGTGTAGTGTATAGTGTAGTGTATAGTGTAGTGTATAGTGTAGTGCATAGTGTAGTGCATAGTGTAGTGTATAGTGTATAGTGTAGTGTATAGTGTAGTGTATAGTGTAGTGTATAGTGTAGTGTATAGTGTAGTGTAGTGTAGTGTAGTGTATAGTGTAGTGTATAGTGTAGTGTATAGTGTATAGTGTAGTGTATAGTGTAGTGTATAGTGTAGTGCATAGTGTAGTGCATAGTGTAGTGTAGAGTACAAGACGGTGGTGAGGCCGGTGCTGTTGTATGGGGCCGAGTGCTGCTGGGGCACATGAAAGAGGGAGGACCAAGCTACGGCAGTCACGGAGACGAGGATGTTGCGGTGGATGTTGGTTTAACAAGGAAGGACAGGGGGTGAGAATGAATAAGTGAGAGGAAGACTCAAGGTGGTAGAGATCACAGAGAAGATGAGAGAGAGGAAAGGCGCTGGTGTGGTTCGGTCATGTGGAGAGACGGCAGGAAATTACGTGGGTCAGAAGGTGCAAGTGATGCTCGTGGAAGGAAAGAGATCAAGAGGAATGCAGAAGGAGAGGGGGGGGGGCGATGTGGTGCGATCGGACATGGTGGGCCGAGGAGCCGAAAGAAAGAAGGCGCAGGACAGGGCAGCGTGGAGAGGCTTGGCAGGGACGGCGGACCCCACGTGAGTGGGACTAACGCGTGGAAGAAGAAGAAGAAGACAGAGTGATGCGTGCTGACGTCTCAACGACAGAGACAACGCTGCCCCTGGTGCTGATCTCACACAGGTGTGGACGTGTTCTCGTTCCACTCCTTCAGATTACATTTCTGTTGTCGGAAAGTTTCAGACACGGTCAGGGTGAAGCCACCCCAATCACTGCGCGAAATTATCTTCCCACGTGCAATCCTGTAACTGAGAATCACACTTTCTCGCCTAACTCGCTCAATTTGGGTGTCAGTGTGGCAACGTGGTAACGTTTGTGCCTTGCAGCAAGACCCTTTTGGGTTACATTTCTGACTACGGCATCTCTCTCTGTGTGGAGTTTGTATGTTCCCCTCCTCCCCTGCGTGGGTTTCCTCCAGGTTCTCCGCTTGAATCCCTCAGCTCCAGGGGTCGCCAGCAATGGGTAAATGGTGTTGGGGCCGTGTCGTGTGTATGAGAATCTGACCCATGATGCATCTGTTTGGTTGTATGTATGTGTCTATGTTAAAAGGTGCACCCGAGTGTACTGTGTCTCCGTGCGAGTATGCAGTTGTTATGTGTGCACGCGTGCACGCGTACGTACGTGTATGAGTTTACATGTGTGTATGTGTGTACTGTATATATGGGGAGCGGTGGTGTAGTGCTTAGCGCACTGCGCTGCAAACCCGGCAACCAGAGTTAGATTCCCGCACTGAGCCGTTTCTGTCACTTGCACTGCGTGTTGCAGTAAGAGGCGATCGCGGTCTGTGTGGTTGCCCCGTAAAGGGTTGTTGAAATGTACGTGGCCCTCGGGAAGGGAAAGGTTTCCCACCTCTGGCTTACAGCGACGGATTGCGGTGCGCCCCTCTGTCTCGGCGCGTCACCGTCTTGAAGATTGACGGGACACGCGTGGCCGCTCCTCCCGCGCCCACGAGGGGAGGAGGCGACGGAGCTCCCCGTGTTCTTTGCCGAGTGCGAAGTTGAAATCGTCTCCCTTGCTCACACCATCGTGGGGCGCTGCTGATATCCGTCACGGATGTGCTATACAGAAGGGCAATTTCCTGTAACAATTTCTATATTTTATTCATAAGTTAAACTTACTTTCCTGGATTTGTTCTAACTTCCTGGAACTGAATATAATTAGCGTAGCAAAACTTCGAGTATCGAATTTCTCAGTTTGGATGTGAGAAGAGTTGTTTACTCACCAGTCAGCTGACACTATTATACGTGGCCCGTTTAAACGGTGTACACGCAATTATTTTATCTATTTAGCTATGTGGTGGGTGAAGGGTCTCACGACACATATTTGACCAGATTATTACATATGTATTATGTGTGTGTGCTCACTGATTAATGTCCGCGCATACAACAGCAGCAAGCACTAACCGGCGTTGACGTTGCTTTAAAGTCCGGCAAGTTTCGCAAGCGTCGAGAAGGGAGATTCCGAACTGTGCCAGAGAAGATCTGGCGCTTTGTATGGAGTGACGAGCCAGGTAACTTCCACGCAGCGTTATGCAGCTCGACTGATGAGGAGTGGAATCTCTGTTGCCAAACTGCAGCTGCTGATAAGCACACTGCTCATGTTCGGACACTTCTCTCTCTTGGCAACTGCCCCATCACTCACGGGGAGTGGAGTGTTTGATGACAACATGCCCAGGCAGACGCGTTGTGGTTGTGGGTGGTAGTAGTCTCGTAAGTAGCAGGTTCCAGCTTCAACAGAAGCGTCTCAAACTCCTCCGAGTGAGCAGCAATTACCAGATCATCAACATACATAACATAGCGAAAGAGAGTTATCCCTTGACTACACCCGTGCATTGATCATCTTCCCTTTGTATCAGTTATACCAGATGGAAATTCCACCAGTACAGCCATGGGAAGCTTCTTGAACTACGTAGTCAAAGAAGATGCGAAATTGTATGCGAGTGAGAGGACATTCAAGTGCTGATAGCGGGCACATGTGAATGCCAGAACGGCACACGACGGGGTGAGTGGACAGCACCACGCCCGGCCGCCTTTGTCTTCCTAGTGCTGATTAGATGTTTAGATTAGATCAGATTTCATTTATTTCAACAGGAAAGGCCAAATAGGTGTTCGGGCGCTGTTCTATTGGCGTCCTGCAAGGTTTATACTCCGCAAACAGGTACTCGTTTGAGGCTGAGTCGACCTATTGGGAGACAAAGGATCAGATGAAATATTGGCGCAGTGCACTCACCACTGCACCAGCGCTGCGCACACAGACAGTCTCCACGCGCCAAGCTTCCCGCATTTCCATAATAGATTCCCATTCCTCGCGATCATTAATTAGACACCGTCCATTCATTCCCACTGTATTAGGTGTCCATTCACTTCTTAATTGTGCAGTCAATTCGCATGTAAATCAGGCGAGACGCGAGGGGCGGGGAGAGCCGAGGGGAGGGGAGGAGCGCGGAGAGTGGACCCCAAAATTCACTATCGTCGAGATCTGTGAGCTCAAGCGATATCCGCTCACTCTCATGGAGTTCATTGGATCAAACGTTAACCGCACTTGGCAACCAACAACCCATACCCCTAGCCATGCACACCGCCTCTCGCACTCACCCGCACGCACCGATATAAACACACACACAAGGGTGGACCCAAATAACCACAACGCACACAGCACAAAGGGTCGACTTGGGTGAGGCTCAGTATTGGTTCGGTCACCGATGTTGGCCGTGAGCAGGAATATAAATGGGGTAGCAGGGCGCGTGGCGCACGACGCGAACCGCGCGGGACCTCTGCCCGGGCCTGGTCGATCGTCCCTCGTGCTTCGGGGAATGGAAATTTATGAAAACGATTGGACCAAAGGTCAAAGAGTTTCTCTCAAGATCGACCTCGTTCCCATAACGACGCATGAGGAGCCTCCGATGAGTCCACGCTCACTGAACCCGGTGGCGCGGTCTAGCAGGAGGGTCCCGGCAATCGCGGGCGGCACGAGCTGACTGGAACTGCGACTGCAAAGTCGTCGCGAACGACACCTGGGCGCGGCAATCTACCCTCGTACTCTCCCCTCGTCTCCTGCCCCTTCTCTCCTCCTCTCTCTCTCTCCTCTCCTTGCCTCTCCTCCTCTCCACTCTCCTCTCCACTCACCTCCTTGCCTCTTCTCTCATCCTCTGCTCCGAGGGCTCAGATGCCGTGATGGAGCGATGCGTCGAGTTGGGGCGACGAGGCTCTCGCTCTCGCGCAGAGGGGACACGCCGAGACACGTGGCCAGAGGTGTGCAGGGACGGGGCGCGCATCACAAACATACCGACACCACGAGCCGGGTTCGCTCACCACGTGTCCAAGAAAGGCAACATTTCCAAGCAAGGGATTAAAAAAGGTCAGGCAAGGGAGGGATGTAAGCTCACTAATCAGTCATTCAATCGTGTGCGTGAGCAGCGGAGTGTGTGTTTTTGCATGATACCTGTTAGTATATTTCACCTGATTCATCTCTGGAAGTCTTGGGGAGGCTTTAATCTGGGAGTGCATTGCTCATGGCTGGTGGTGATGGTGACAATAATCGCTGATTCCTAACGCTCATTGTACGCACCGCCGCACTGAGAAAGACAAAGATCCCCGTATAGCCTTACCAAACTAGAGGGGCAAGTGCTGTTCGCGAGTAGACACACCGACAGGCATACGGCTACACGCGTCTCTCTATGATCATTGAATATTCTTGCCTAGAAAATCCTTTGAGATGGAACGTCTCGCTTGCAACGGTGGCCAGCGTGTGCACGGTGTGCACGGACACACGTGTGTGCACGTGACATGCGGACTAGGTGCGGGTAGCTCGGCGTAATCGCGCGAATCGCAGAGCACGAAGGTGAGTTTCCAGGTGGCCCCCTCGCACGCGAGATGTCCCATCTCACGTGGTTCGCCAGGTCGAATATTTCGACAAAACGAGACGAGAAACGCGAGTCGAGTAAGGAGCGAACTCGGCTTTTGAGCGCTACAAGAGTCGCGGATTAAATGAAGAACCGCCCAATCCCCCCCCATCCCTCGTCCCCTTCCTCCTGGCGTTACGGGTCTGTGGGACAAACTCCGACCATTGTCCACCTGCCATCGTCACCAGCGGCGACTCAAACACTCGGGTTGCTTCGTGGTGCCAAGTGAAACCCCGTGGACACCAGGCGCCTCGCGCACTGGAGAGCAGCGCAGCGCGTGGGAGCCTTTAGCGGGACACGGGGAGCCCCAGGGAGCCGCGGTGGAGAGAGGGTGGAGTGGGAGAGAGGGTGGAGTGAGAGAGAGGGTGGAGTGGGAGAGAGGGTGGAGTGGGAGAGATGGTGGAGTGGGAGAGATGGTGGAGTGGGAGAGGAGGAGAGGGGGCTATGAAGGGGGGGTGTCACCTCTACCCTCACCCCCCACACCCACCCACGCACCCCCACCCTCCCCTCCTCTGGATCCCTGAACCGCTCTGTGATCACAGCCCTCACGCCCATCGGCTCGGAGCGGCAAGTGCAGTTGTGTTCTTATCCTCATTTGATCTTTTCCGGTTTTTAATTTTTGCTCTTATTTTGACAAGCGAGCAATCCCTGCCCCCCCTCCTCCTCATCACCCCCACCACCATACTCCTCACCACCCCCACCACCCCCACCACCACCTTGTTTCTCCAGAACACGGTGCCTCGAGTCATTAACGCACGCGGTGCACGTAGGTTAATTTCTATGATAATCAAACCATCTGTGTTATTATCATCACGTATTATTAATATTATTATTTACATTAACTTACTTTTCGCAGGAGATACATCTCGGATGGTGAAAACATTGCGAGAAGAGATCCCACCGGAGGTCTGTCTCCACTGCTGGATGAAGGTTTGCTGCCCCCACCCCCGTCATGATGATGGCGGCGTTTTGAGGTGCGTGCGCTCTGTGAATGAAGAGGCGTCGTACAAACAGAGCGATTCCTCGGCCAACTCGCTGTCGCACACGTGGCGATGGCGACTGTGCTGATCTCCCCGACCTCACACGTGGATATTCGCTGACAACATTGTGATTCTGACTTCTTAGAGCGTGTCCTGAAGATGCTTGACGCAGTTTCAAGCCAAACGTCGTTGCGCATGTAATCGCTGCCCGTGCTTCGTGAGAATGGATCTTGAACTCGAACGGCGAGTGAGCTGAAACAGTAATGGTCATTCGCCCGCTGTTCAATGCTTGTCCACCCCGCGTAACGTTTTAATTCGTTTGGCTGTATCGGGTGGTTGAGGGTCTTACGACAAAAACTTGGTCAGATCATTTACGTGGCCTAACCTCAAAAGCCTTTTACGAGTATTTTAATATTGCCGTTTTTGCCGGCGACTAGACGTTTCGGGCTTTGGGCCAATCCCCAGAAACTGTGTAAAAACGCATTTCAATGAGAACGGCCTTCTCGAGTCTCACTTTTCTCTCTTCCAGGAGAGTCTGCTCCTTCGGGACTGTGAGTCGCGAATGCCGTGAAGGAAAGTGTGAAGGAAGTGTGAAGGAAGTGTGAAGGAAGTGTGAAGGAAGCGTGAAGGAAGTGTGAAGGAAGCGTGAAGGAAGTGTGAAGAAGCGTGAAGGAAGTGTGAAGGAAGCGTGAAGGAAGCGTGAAGGAAGCGTGAAGGAAGCGTGAAGGAAGCGTGAAGGAAGTGTGAAGGAAGCGTGAAGGAAGTGTGAAGGAAGCGTGAAGGAAGTGTGAAGGAAGCGTGAAGGAAGCGTGAAGGAAGTGTGAAGGAAGTGTGAAGGAAGCGTGAAGGAAGCGTGAAGGAAGTGTGAAGGAAGCGTGAAGGAAGTGTGAAGGAAGCGTGAAGGAAGCGTGAAGGAAGCGTGAAGGAAGTGTGAAGGAAGCGTGAAGGAAGCGTGAAGGAGGAAGTGTGAAGGAAGTGTGAAGGAAGCGTGAAGGAAGTGTGAAGGAAGTGTGAAGGAAGCGTGAAGGAAGC
This sequence comes from Lethenteron reissneri, assembly GCF_015708825.2. Lineage (NCBI taxonomy): Eukaryota > Metazoa > Chordata > Hyperoartia > Petromyzontiformes > Petromyzontidae > Lethenteron > Lethenteron reissneri. The sequence goes on along the minus strand of NW_026890832.1, from coordinate 6,195 downwards.
GTGAAGGAAGCGTAAAGGAAGCGTGAAGGAAGCGTGAAGGAAGTGTGAAGGAAGCGTGAAGGAAGTGTGAAGGAAGTGTGAAGGAAGCGTGAAGGAAGTGTGAAGGAAGCGTGAAGGAAGTGTGAAGGAAGCGTGAAGGAAGTGTGAAGGAAGCGTGAAGGAAGCGTGAAGGAAGCGTGAAGGAAGCGTGAAGGAAGTGTGAAGGAAGCGTGAAGGAAGTGTGAAGGAAGCGTGAAGGAAGTGTGAAGGAAGCGTGAAGGAAGCGTGAAGGAAGTGTGAAGGAAGTGTGAAGGAAGCGTGAAGGAAGCGTGAAGGAAGTGTGAAGGAAGCGTGAAGGAAGTGTGAAGGAAGCGTGAAGGAAGCGTGAAGGAAGCGTGAAGGAAGTGTGAAGGAAGCGTGAAGGAAGCGTGAAGGAGGAAGTGTGAAGGAAGTGTGAAGGAAGCGTGAAGGAAGTGTGAAGGAAGTGTGAAGGAAGCGTGAAGGAAGCGTGAAGGAAGCGTAAAGGAAGCGTGAAGGAAGCGTGAAGGATGTGAAGGAAGCGTGAAGGAAGTGTGAAGGAAGTGTGAAGGAAGCGTGAAGGAAGTGTGAAGGAAGTGTGAAGGAAGCGTGAAGGAAGTGTGAAGGAAGCGTGAAGGAAGCGTGAAGGAAGCGTGAAGGAAGCGTGAGGGAAGTGTGAAGGAAGTGTGAAGGAAGCGTGAAGGAAGCGTGAAGGAGGAAGTGTGAAGGAAGTGTGAAGGAAGCGTGAAGGAAGTGTGAAGGAAGTGTGAAGGAAGCGTGAAGGAAAGTGTGAAGAAGCGTGAAGGAAGTGTGAAGGAGGAAGTGTGAAGGAAGTGTGAAGGAAGCGTGAAGGAAGTGTGAAGGAAGTGTGAAGGAAGCGTGAAGGAAGTGTGAAGGAAGTGTGAAGGAAGCGTGAAGGAAGTGTGAAGGAAGTGTGAAGGAAGCGTGAAGGAAGTGTGAAGGAAGCGTGAAGGAAGCGTGAAGGAAGCGTGAGGGAAGTGTGAAGGAAGTGTGAAGGAAGCGTGAAGGAAGCGTGAAGGAAGCGTGAAGGAAGTGTGAAGGAAGTGTGAAGGAAGCGTGAAGGAAGTGTGAAGGAAGCGTGAAGGAAGTGTGAAGGAAGTGTGAAGGAAGCGTGAAGGAAGTGTGAAGGAAGCGTGAAGGAAGCGTGAAGGAGGAAGTGTGAAGGAAGTGTGAAGGAAGCGTGAAGGAAGTGTGAAGGAAGTGTGAAGGAAGCGTGAAGGAAGTGTGAAGGAAGCGTGAAGGAAGTGTGAAGGAAGTGTGAAGGAAGCGTGAAGGAAGTGTGAAGGAAGCGTGAAGGAAGTGGTGAAGGAAGCGTGAAGGAAGCGTGAAGGAGGAAGTGTTTCACGCGTGGACGGGAGTCGAAGTCGCCAGAGAACCCGACCGCCACGTACACGAGAGGGAGTTCGCTATCAGACCTCGGCACGGATTGATTCAGGGAACCCACTGGCTGTACGTGCATCTCATGGCCACATCCCCGGGGGGAGTGGGGAGAGAGCACAGCAGAGAGAGAGAGAACAAAGAGTACGAGGCGTGCGCAGTAGAGGATTTAGGGTGCTGATCACAACGCACTCAGCAAATGATCCCCTACTTGGCATGCGTGAACGCAGCTGGCACCAGAGGGGGAGGCGGAGGAGGGGGCGGTGGTGTACGGGGTGGTGGAGGAGGGGGGACAGTGTACGGGGTAGTGGAGGTGGTTCGGGGGGGAGGAGGAGGGGGTGGTGGTGGAGGAGGGGGGCGGTGTAGGGGGTGGTGGAGGTGGTTTCGGGGAGGAGGAGGAGGGGCGGTGTAGGGGTTGGTGGAGGAGGAGGGGGGGAGGGGACAGTGTAGGGGGTAGTGGAGGTGGTTCGGAGGGGAGGAGGAGGGGTGGTGGTAGGATGGAGGGGGGCGGTGTAGGGGGGGGTGGAGGATGTGGAGGAGGGTGGGGAGGGGGCGGTGTAGGGGGTGGTGGAGGTGGTTCGTGGAGGAGGAGGGGGGGAGTGGGCGGGTGTTAGGGGGTGGTGGAGGAGGAGAGGCGTAAACTTAATTGGCTGCTCGTTAATTGCCGCTCACTCGTGAGAGAGGGAGAGCGATTGCGTGGGAGGCTGTCCACAAATGTCGCTGCCAACGCGTTCGTAAAAGATGTTGAGATACGAGTTATCTATATATCTGTATAAATATACCAGCTGCAGCAGCTGCAAGCCGATCGGGTGGAGGCTGGTGAATCATCATCATTGTGTGACGGCTCTACGACGAGAACTGCAACTGAGAAGAGCATCACGAAGAATGAAGAGACGCACACTTGGATTTGCACGGGGAGGCACACGTGGATTGGAGAACACAGGCGGATAGAGACCGCATTTGCTGCGGAGCAGAGTCAGCTTGGGCCACGACATGAAGCGTGGAGGGTTACGTGTGTTGTATGTATGTTGTACGTATGTTGTATTTGTGTATGTTGAACTTCGTTGGCACCGTACGTATTCAGCCGTGCTAATCCGAGGAGCAACCGTCGTGCTAGATTGGTGATGGGGAATGGCACCAACGAAGAGGAGGCGCCCCGAGGAGATGGAGCGTGGAACTGCGCTCGCGAGCACGCGCGAGACGGATTGTGGCGTCGCTGGGCCGTGACGGATGAGCGGCGGCGTGGGGAGGCCTCCATCCAGCAGTGGACGGAGCCCGTCGCTCACACTGACGACCACAACTTGACGTGGACGACTTCACGTTTGTTTCAGGGCCGGATATATTCCAAATACATAAAACACATCTAAATGTGCGGATGCTTATTTATGTATTTCTCGCCCGTTGTCGGCTCCGCGGGCCGCCGTCATCATTATTCTGGGGCCGCGCGAGGCGGAGGAGGAGGGAGAGCGCTTAGGATGCTGGCGGCGGCAGAGGCGGCAGAGGTAATGGCTCGGAAAATGTCGCGACCACAACGCGGCCAGTGGGGGACACCCGCGGCGATTCGCGGGGCGTGGGCTCTCGACAGCCCCCCCCCCCCTTTTGTTAATCCACTGCTGGATGAGGGCCTTGCCCTTCCCCACCCGCGCCGTGCGGGTCGTGGTCATTGTTCGGCCACGCCTCACCGGGATCCAGGATTGTGCCGCGCATCCGTGGATGCCTAGGGCGCTCGACCCGACAGAGGCGCGTATCTCGCCTCCAACCCATCGCAGTCGGCGCACGAGAGCCGCGCCTTGCTCGTTCTCGCGGCTGTGTGACGCGGCTTGAAAGCTCCATTAATGAGAAGAGCAAAAGAAATGCCGCAAATTCTCGAAGCGCCGTCACCCCGCGCTCGGCGACGTCGCTGAGGTGTCGCTTGCGCGCCGCGTCTACTTCGGCTGCGGCGTGAGCTCATGGAGCCTGTGGCGGCAGGAATAGTCCCGACTCCAACCCCGTAGGCCTGCACGTGATAGTCCACTCTATCTCTCAGTCAAATCCGTGACCCGTATCCACAATCCGATCGCTCACCTGAACCCGGTCCCGAAGCCAAACGATCTCGACCCCCCCCCCCCCCACTCATCATCATCATCACAACTGTCCCCAACTCCCTCTGCCCGCTTCTGCAAGGCGTGATGCCGTCTGCCACGTGACTTGGACTTGTAAATCTCGATTGTCCTTTCCCCACACCTCCGATTAGCGCGATTGGCTACGTACGGTGCAAAGAAGTTCAACGTGCATCCGCATGGAGTGTGGAGGTTCACCTGGCCAGAGCTGGCGCAACGGGGAAGCGATCGGCGAGCAAATCTTGGTTGGGGGGAGGCGGGGGGGGTACTCAGCCCATCATCCTCCCTCCGGGGTCGATATAATAGGGACCACTTTGTGTGGAAGTGAACAGTGGTTGCCCTCTGGTAGACCGCCCGCGCCAGCGGAACGGGGAACTTCCACCGCTGGCGCTGCAGGGCTTTAAACAGGAAGTGAGCTCATCTCTCCTCGACGCCCAGCTGAGCACCAGGAGGTGCCTCTCTGTGAGCGAGACGAGCACGTGGGGGGCAGCTCACTCACAGCTCGAAGAGACGGCGAACAACGCCGCCTGGGCCCCATCGGCTGACGCGTGATCGCCGTGAAGAGCGGCCTTTCCCGCCTTGGTGGGGAGCGTGAGAATCGATTTTAATCGATGGATCGATAAGTCATGGCTGCATTTCCAAGACAATCAATAGGTAGATAATTCGCCTTCTTCACACGTCAGTTGTTTCCGCTGTGAAAATGCACAAGTTGTACTTTTTTTACCAATCCCTTCAGCCACACGGCCTTTGTTCCGGGATGGGATATTTCCGCAGCATTGGGTTCAACACAAGAACAACTCCGGACCTCCGACATTAATGGTCTCATCATCATCAACAGCAGCAGCAGAGTGGGGCTCGCTCTCGCACAGAGTCCGTGAGACTGATGTCCCGGCGCTCGCTGGCTCACTCTAGCCACAATCTCTCCCCGTCGGTCTCTCGCTTCATCGTCACTCTTTATCGCTACTGGAGTCATCCCAGGAGTACCTGACGGATATTATCTTTTGTTAGGATGAGAATGATACCCGTAGTATGTGAGTATATTTACATAATATCGCGTTATCAAATTCACCGTGGTGTACATTTCCTTGCTAAGATGTAGCGAACGTGCAAACGTATCTTTCACACACACGCACACACACACACGCACACACACACGCACACACGCGCGCACGCACGCGCATAGATAAGTGCATAAATAAATAGCTCCCGTGTAGCCTTAACAGGTTATTGGGGAAAATGCCGAAAGCAAGCGCCTATAAAGGCCGGCACGGCACATGAAAGGGTGGGTGGCCAGCACCGCGCCCGACTGCCTTTGTCTCCCCAGTGGAAATGTTTACTCATCGCACAAGATACTCATTTGACGCTGAGTCGACCTAGGTGAGGCCCAAGACCGGTTCAGATAATCGTTAATAGTGTTGCCCGTGAGCGGAAACAGAACTCGGGTCGCCGAGTTCGTAGTGCAGAGTGCTAACCGCTCCACTATCGCTACCCAAAAGACAAAGACATGGGTTTGATTCGTGGGTGTCCTGTGCACGTGGACATACGTGTGGCCACGTGTGCGCACGTGGAGAACGGTGGGTCAGTGGTTAGCGCGCTGCGCTATAAACACGGCGATCCGAGTTCGATGACACGTTCGCGGCCAACATCGCTCACGAATATCTGAGCCGGGCATGGGTCTTCTCGAGGTAGACTCACACGCACACCTCCCACACACCTCTCACACACACCTCCTCCCACCGCCATGCCCCCCACGCACCTCACACACACCTCCCACGCGCCCCTCCCACGCACCCCCCCCCCCACCTTCCATAGCCACGCACAGCTGTGGCGCGGCTGCTTCGTGCGGACCGCGAGGGGGAGCGGCTGTGAAGCGGCCGTCGAACGAGCCCAAGTTCGCTCCGCGAGATCGACCACAAATAAACCCCAAAACAAATCGGCGATGGGCGGGCGGCGTGGCAACACATCTTACCGATCGGTTTATTTTGAGCCCTCGCCCGATCCAGGAGAGAGGGGGCAGTCCAGACCCTGATCCTGACTCCCCGAGTCTCGACTTTGGAACCCTGAGGCTGCCGCTGAAAAATGAGCTCGGCGCTGAGACGCTTCGTCTTCTCCTGCCGACAGCCGGCGGCAGGAGCGAGGGGAATGAATTGAATCCTTGCCAGAAATTGCGTCCTGAGTCCTGTTGTTTGTGTGTGGGGGGAGGATGATGGGGGGGGGGGGTACAGCCTCTCGCGGGGCCTTAATCTTCGGCACGCGGCCACAATGCAGCCCGACAGTCGAATGTTTCACTCGGACAGTCCCCGAGAATGGAATACCTCGTCAAGTGTCAACCTCCAATGCTTTTCGGGCTGTTCCTCGCGTTGTTCGGCACGATGTCCGACGTTTTTCTCCACGTTCTTTCTCAGGAATCTGATTGAAGTACATCACAACACGTGGAGCGAAAAGGCAGCAAAGTTATAGATTCGAGATGAATGTGCACGTGTTGGCTGTGTGTGTGTTCATCTCCACCCTGGACACGCTTTGCTTATGAGATGATTCCATGTCGAGGGTGTTTCCCGGTGAAATGTTTTAACTCACAAACATATCATAAGCAGGAGCAGCAGCAGCGATCCACCGCTGTACGAAGGCTTCTCCACGGAATTTCGGCCATGAAGGTTGTTCGATGATACTTCACCGCGCTGGTCAGAATGCAGGCTGGTGA
>NW_026890831.1:0-81993 GCF_015708825.2 Lethenteron reissneri | reverse complement strand
CGAGACTGTCTTCCTGCGCACACAATACACGGTGCAACTAAAATAATATATAGTTATACAGCTGACAGTGAGTCGCGAGAAGGAGTGGGGGACCCACAGCCCCCGCGTTGTAACAGGTCGCTCCGCCCCTGCCTCCACATCTATATGCATCATATACAAGTACTGCTTTACACATCCCATCAGCAGCCACAGGGTCTTCCTCCTGCGAGGAGAGCGTTTCAGCAGCATTGGTCCGACACAAACACAAACCCCTGGGACCGGTTTCGACATTCGGCGTCTCACCAGCGGGCCAGGCTCGCCTGGGCCAGTGCTGTCGAACTGCTGCTGCATGTTCACTGCCAGGGGCCCTCTCCGTGGGGCTCCTCCTGATAATGCTGTGCTCATGACCGCAATTAGGTCGCCGTCATTTTACTGGGGAATGATCGGAATGGGGTCGAGAATCAATGTCCATTGGCCCCGCTCGGAGAGGGCTCCACGACCCTCACTCACCTCCACACACACACAGCTCTCTGCCTCGTATCCCACCCTCTTAGCTCCCCTTCTTTTATGGAAGTCCCCCCCCCCCACCTCTCCCAGTCTCCCCTCAACCTCCTGCCATCCCCCTCTCTCACACAGCCCATCGCACTCGCATCGTCTCGACGTCTCCCCCCTCCTCTCCCGGTCTCCTGCTCCCAGTCGCGTCCCCACCTCTCCGCTCGCCTCCTCCTCCTCCTCGTCTCCCTCTCGTCTCCCTCTCTCGTCTGCCTCCTCCTCCTCCTCCTCGTCTCGCCTCCCCCGTTGCCACCCAACTGGTGCCGAAGGTCGCGAGGCCCGCGCCTCCTGCCGCCGCCGCCGCCGCTGCTGCTGCTGCACTCGCTGCGGCGGCGTGGGGGGGGGGGGGTCCCCGCGGTCCTCGCTCGACCGGGGACTGGGGACTGGGGCCGGGGACTGGGACTGGGGACTGGGGCCGGGGACTGGGACTGGGGACTGGGGCCGGGGACTGGGACCGGGGACTGGGACTGGGGGCACTCTTGGGACCACCGCGGGGCCCGGAGCCCGACACGATCGCCGCCTTCGGCCGTGCGCTCCGCGGGGGGCCCTGGTCGCGGGGCTCGCGAGGGGTCCGGGTCACGCAGCGACCCCTGCCGGTCGGACCCGCCGCCGCCTCCGCCTCCTCCTCCTCGCCTGTCATCGTCGCCGGGGGTTTAAAGCCCCGGGCCGCTCACGAGACGCCGCGCTACGAGGCCGCTGTCGTCGTCGTTATTGTTCCACTTTCGGCCGCAGTGTCCACGTTCCTTGGTCAGGTCATAGCGCGCTCGCGATTGGCGCTGCTCGACAGCGCGGCCCCTCTTGCAGAACGTGGCCGTGTTGCTTCCTGTCTTTCTATCGATCGGACTCAACGTTGACAAGAGCATCCCCAAGCTGCCGTCGCCTCTCTTCATGTCACGACTCGAGCCCGATCTGTGTGGTGGGGGGCAACCCGCACCAGCTTTGGCTCAGCTCTGCATCATTCAATTATTCCCTGCTGGTCGTTACCTTCTACCTCGTAATATCTTTAATGTTTTGTGTAACCGTTCTTTTCCCTTCACTTCAAATCTATATAAACTTCAAATTTAGATCGTTCTTTTCCCCGACAGGTTTTGTTTTGTTTTGGAGCTCTGCTTATCCTTTCTCTTTGGTCATCATTGTAATCCCTTATCTCGCCTTCTTCTTCAGCGGGCTTCATTATTATTTGTTTGTTCTCATCCATTCGGGCCACTCCGCGGGGGGTTTTAGGGGCTTAACAGAAGTGGCAGCCACCCACTGGCAGCGGAAATCTCAGCACGCTTTGCATTTGGATTTCTAAAGGATTGCCTCCTGGGCAAACAAAGCTCGGTCATCTTGATTCAGTGTTCTGTGTCACTGCGAGCCGCTGCCGACGTCATGGCCGTACGCCCTTATCGAAGTCGTCTGGCATCGACATTATTTAGCTTCTTCCTGTTCGAGTTACGAGCGAGGCCACGTAATGATGTGGCCACATTTGTGCCGTCGGACCATCCACCATCCAACAGAGCTTGCCACGTGTGTAAGCGTTTAATGCGCCATTGATTATAGTTTCAGCCGCCACTGGTACGTTTAAAAACTCTAGCACACCAAAATACACACATTCATTTCGCTTAAAACTGCGCAAAATGTCTTCAGGGCAAAGTCAGAACGACTTACTGAAACTGGTCCTTAAAATGCCCGGTGCAATTTCAAGCAAACCATCGTTATCGAATAGATACATTTAGTTGTGAAATGTGTTATTCAACGTATCGACGAGCTGAAACAATCATTTTCACATTGAATGCTGTAAATGTGACAGTTTATTTGGCTGTCAGGTGGTGGATAGGTGGTGGAGAGTATTATTTCACAAATTTGGCGATACGTTACATGGCCAAACCCAAAAATCTATTATGAATGAGCATAATAGCGGTCAGCTAAAACACAGTGAGTTAGCATCGTGGGGAGCGTGGATGGTGCATCCGTCAGTGACCCAATCCAAGTAACCGACAACATGGCTGCAATAACCTGTTATATCTTTCCTCCACCACCTCACTCGGCAGCAAGCCATTCTCTCTCATAACTCCCTTCAGCAGCCTCTCATTACCACCTGCCCGATACGGATGTCCCCCCTCTTCATAACCATCAAATAAGTCATCGTTCTTCTCCCACCTGAAACACGACGCGATATTTCAATCAGTCCGGCTCATCTTCATAACTCTGCACCGAATCCACGCTCAAAACCTTCCGATCCCTTTGCGTCTGTCTTCCGCGTTACCAATATCTCGTCTCGCAGGGGCACAGCTCCACCACACTCCAGACGAAGCTCGACATTGCTCTCTTCTTCGTTGAGCCATCAAAGTGCGTTAAACCTTCATCATGGGACCTCCTTTGCCAGTACCAAAATATGAGAATAGGTTTTCCCCTTTTTTCCGGCAACAAACCAGCTGTGTTAAGATGTTAAAACACGCGCCTTTTGGCGTCCTCTGGTCTAACACAATGCATATATTATCTGTGTTTTTTTCGCATTCTGGCCACAAGTATTGTGGTTAATGCAGACATGATTCCTTGTAAAAGGTTTCAGTTTGGTGTTTTAATATCTTAACACCTGTTTTGTTTCTAGAAAAAAGGGGAACCTATTCTCATGCGTTAACCTACTAAACATTACGATGTAACCCGCAGTTATATCGTCCCGAATGCTGACGCATATAGGGGGCAAAGGTCAGATTACGGTGTGAATGTCATAACACCCGTCATGATTCGTTATAATTGAGATGTTGGATTTTCCTTTCTCATGCGCTCCGGTGCAAGTGGCCCTCGGTAGCAGGCACTGCTCATTACCTCCACCGTGCCACGTCTCCAAAAACCAACGCGGACTCGGGTTAGGATGTAAAGCTTGCCTTTAATACTCCAGATTCACGGTGATAAAAAGTACGCACAGCACCACACGAGGGCCCCGGTGGGACCCGGTACACCGCACGGGGACATCTCGCACACGCGGCCGACCTACCTCACCCACCACGGTCTAGGACTGCCATTAAATAGAACGCACACTATTTACACACAGAGGGCACACGGGGCACGCCGATGCTTGTACACTCACATGGAACAACATTGTCTAAAACGCTCAGAGAGCTGGTCACCGAGCCGAAAATACATTTAATTTTGGCAAAATATGCTTTCTAAACACAAGGCTGAATAATAGGTTTTCGGCCTTGAGCCTCGACAGCTTAAACCTGCAAAAGGTTACATTTTTCAGATTGGCAGCCAGGTTGTACAGAACCCCGCGCGCACAAACTGGTGCGCGCACGGCACACGCGACCACGGCACACGCGCACACGTGGGGTGGAATCGGCATGGCATGCACACACACACACGACGGCATGTACAGATGGCACGCACAGACGGCACACACGCATGGCACACGTACCACAGCTGGGGAGAAGGGGCGCGGCTCGTGGAATGGGGCAGCGAGGGCGAGCATGCGGGGCGCACGCCACTCATCGCCCACGTGGGGAGGAGGAACGCAAAGCGTACCAACACCTTCCGTTAAACAACACTAAACGCTATGGTTACTGCATAAGACATTCTTTTTTTTTCCAAACACATGGCACGAGCAGAGTACACACTACATTTATTAATCACTTCAGGTCCCTTAGCCCGTACGTCCGTCTGTTCAGAACGCGTCGTGATTACAGCCACGCCCGGTTACCACTCACGCTGCGGGTGTTCGCACCCAGGCATGTAACATCAGGCGTTGTTGTAGGGGAACACCTAGTCAACACGCCAACGTGGCCTGGCCTCTGTACAGGTGCACTCGGCCTTCCTGCCCATCAGGCCACCACCATGTCTGGCCTGAGGGGCAGATGGGAAGGTGAACAGTGTTGCCGTAATACAGGTGGCCCTGCACTGAAACCACACTATGAATGCATTGGAGCTGGTCTCTATAGGGATTTGTTAAATACACTGTTAAATACACTTTGAGTAGCTCCATGGAGCCTCAACCTTCTCTCGTAGTTATGATTGGGTTGTGGATGTGTGTGTTGATTTCGCTTACTCCACTAACAGGAGCTTGGCATTGAACAGTCTGGCATTGAACAACGTGGCCTTGAACATGCGTGCAAGCACACGTGTGCATGAATAAAGTTGCATACGCACACTCATTTGCATTCACCCACACGCATAGGTAAGCAGCCAGTAGGCATGCGGTCTGTTTGGCCCAGGTAACCCGCCCATTGTACCAAACGAAACCACCAGGTGGACCCGGGACATCATGCAAGCCCTGGCACCTTCCTGCATCGGATGCGTGGAAGCGCGTGCCGCCTTCGCCTGCCACCCGGGCCCCGTGTGGGCTTGGTTACCTCCATGCCCGTCATGCAGCCCTACTGCTCCTCCTGGTAGTTTTTGGCTTTTAAACCGTGTCCACATTCTGTACAAAACTGTTGTCCGAGGAAAATAGTTCACTTGAGAGGGAGCCCTGTGCAATGTTTCCCCCTTAAAAAATGAGCGGCCAAGTGTTGCATTTGCATTGGTTTTCTTTGCCCGAGGGTGGACTGGCTGTAAGAAACGAAATGTAAAAGTATGTCAAGGCTCAGGTAGAACCTCTTTCGGTTGCTCAAACTTTTGAAAACTGGTTTCTATTATTATTGCTTCCTTTGCCTTACGACCTTTAAACTGCTCGGCCTAAAGGTCGATGCTCAACCCAAGGACCCCCCCACTGCCCAGGCCCCGGGACCCACACTCGACGGCTGCCAAGCGGGTCGTTACGCCCGGATGGTGGCGCGGCTGATCATGTAGTCGGTGACGGGGCTGATGGGCTGCGCGTCGTTCTGATGGCTCCGCCTCTCTATGAACGCGGCGAGACGGGCGACGTCCAGCAGCGCGCCGGGGTAGGCGTAGCCCGGGCACTGCAGCCAGGGATCGAGCAGACAGGCGGAGCACGGGGGCGCCGCGTGTAGTCACCCTGCAGCAGGAGGCGCACGAACGATCGCGCCTCCTCGCTTACGCTCGCAAAGTACTCCTCCGGGAAGCTGTAATCAAGGCGGCAGATGTTGAGGCAGGTTTCATCGACGCTCTCGTCGAGGAAGGGCGACACGCCGCTGAGCAGCACGTAGGCCAGGACGCCGAGGCTCCACGCGTCGGTGCTGAGCGCCACCGGCTGGCCGCGCACCACCTCGGGCGAGGCGAACTCGGGGCTGCCGAGCAGCACGTGCACGTAGTAGTGCGTGGTGATCTGCACTGCCTCGCCCAGGTCCACGAGCTTCACCCGCACGGCGGACGGGCCCGACACCTCCACCAGGAGGTTCTCGGGCTGATGGTGCACGCGAGCAACACGGACAGACGATGCACGGACACCGCACACATTCGCGAAACTCCCAACTCGACGAGGTCGCCACCTCCTGGCTTGCAAAGGTATGGCAATACAGCAAATAGCTTAATTTCCATCTTTTATCTGTGTGGGCATTGAGTTTTGGCCCACCGAGTAATGAAGTTGGCCAAACAGTTCAATATAGGACCAGAGAACTTGGACAACTGTTGATGCCAATTCTGGCTGCCTGCGGTTTCCCGCGCCTCAATACGAAATCTGCGCATTACAAACTCTACAGCATTTTTATAAGTAATATGCATGAACAAAGCTATTTTAATAAATATATTAACAAGGTTCAATTACTGGAACATGTGACATGCCTTCTCTATGTGCCGGACAGGGCTCTATCAAAGAGGGTCTTTGGGTAACATTGGTTTGGAAGGCTTGGAATAAAGTCGAAATGTTACACATAATGCTCCACAACAGAGCATCGTGAGCTCATACAAAAATATCCATACTATCTACCATTCTCAACACAGGCTACAAACAGACACAAGATGCACATAAGCTGGCAACACTGCAACGAATTGAACAGAAGACAGGGATGCATTATACTGCACATGGATCACAGGCCGGATGCCCTGCATGCAGAGTTTTGCTAAGAATGGTCACCTTGATGTCCAGGTGGGCAATGCGACAATTGTGCAGGTATTGCAGCGCGTGCAAGGTGTCCCGCAGGTAGCCCGCCACGCTCTCCTCCGTCAGCTCTCCCTGTCGGACCACGTGGTCAAGCAAACGACCATCCGGCAGTCTGCATGACAAAGAGACAAAGATCCTCCTATAGCCTTAACAGACTGTTGGGGCAAGTTCTGTTAGCGAGTACCTATGATGACCAATATGCCACACGATGGTGTGGTGGCTAGCACTATGTCCAACCGCATTTGTCTCCCCAGTAGTGCCGTTCACACATCGCAACAGTTACTCATTTAAGGCTCAGTCGACCTATGGGAGGCCATGAGCAAGAATTGATAATTAAACCCATGTCGCTGGGTTTGTAGCAAAGTGCGCTAACCGCTTACACTACCGCTCCTGCCACAGACACGTGCACACAGACACGTTTACACGCAGTCGTACCTGCAGCACTGACGTGGCACGCGTGTACAGGCGAGATTGGCGATTTTTCAATGGGCAGCTTGTGTTGCACGAGCACTGGCTGAGAGAGAAAGGGTTAGGGAACGCGACTCACAGTTCCAGCACGAGCACGAAGCTCGACGGCGTCTCGTAGGTGTCCAGCAGCGACGGCAGCTGCGGGTGCTGCAGGTTGCGCAGCACGGCCGCCTCGTGCGCCACCTGCTCCTTCCGCTTCAGCTTCTTGCTCACGAACTTGGCCGCCACTTCCCGGGGGCTGCCCTTCTGCAGGCAGCGTCGCACCACCGAGAACCGGCCCCTGCGGCGGCACAGGAAACGACGTGGCGCGCTGAGGGCACCGTGCGGCTCGAACGTGGCAGTGGGGGGGGCTTCAGGGGGCAGCGGTGGGGGGTACGGTCAGGCGACGGGGGTCTCGCGCAGAGTGGAGGAGGGCCTCACCGTCCAATCTCAGCGAGCTCGGCGTAGGTGCTGTCGAAGTTGTCCTTCCAGACCGTACGCAATCCATCACTGCTGGCATCTGCACCGCGAAGGGTAATGACTTTTCACCATTACAATCCATAAATTGTGGCGACTCACACCGGCAAAGGTTACAGTGTGTTTTTTTTTTTACACAGTTGATGAGCACAGGCCCAACTCGTCATGCGGTTAGCAACAAACAGCACCATCAAAGTTATAACACATACATAGTGAACACGCGTCTTGAATTGAGCAAGTTTACTTTAACAGCTTGGGGAAAGATACCATGGAAGGAAATTCCAAAGTGCGACCGTGTGCTTGTGTCGGTGCGCGCCAGTGCCTGGGTCGCTGGGCAGGGCGATGAACGTGGACGGCTCGCTGGGCGAGCTGATCCCCCATGGGTTGCTGGCGCTCACTCGGAACTGATACTGCCCACCGGCACTGAGCTCCTCCACCAGCAGGAAGGTCTCCAGCGTGGAGGTCACCACGTGCTGCCAGCCTGGCATGCCTGCAAGATGCACGCGCCGTTACACCTGCTCCGTTGCACTGGCGGCACCGAGCGCGTCGCACGCGACATGCGACACATGTCACGTCTTACCTCGACGCATTTGAAAGGGCAGCCCCAGTGCCAAATGCCCCTGCGCGGCACAAGGTGACTCTGCACCTGGCCTGCTACTGGGAATTAGTTTGCCTGAAGAAGTTAATTATTGCTATTTGGCAAATTTGGACCATTATGCCTGCACCCAACGGCCCACACATTTCAAATGGTGTCAGGCGATCTTTAACATCCACTGTAAAGCAGGTGGAGCATTGTATTTTATGGTTAATACACCTGCAGTAATAACCAGGGCGGTGTGCCGGATTCAAACTGCGGACCTCTGCAACAAGCGGCGAACGCTGGGCCATGTGCTCCAGTGCCTACGCCATGTCCGCTCCCTGCACACAGATAAATCCTGCGCTGCGATTTCAGCTATAATCTGATGCATGAGGCACTTACACTGGCAATCTCTATGCTTAGTTGGTCTCCTGTGACAGACAGGGAGCGTTGAGAGTGAGTGCCCATACCCTCCTCGCGGTACTCCACGGTGTAGCTTGAGATGGGGCAGTTGCCGGTGCTGGCAGGCGCCGGCCACCGCAGGAACACAGAGGAGCTGCTCCGCTCCTGGGCCACGGGGCGGCCCGGAGCTCCCGGCACCCCTGCGAGCGCGAGACCACGGGGAGCCGCTCAGTCTTCGTGTTTGATGACGGACGGAGCATCGCACAAAAATAATAAATGAAGTGCGTCGCGGAGGAGGAAGAGGAGGGAGGAGGAATGGGCGTACCCTGCACGCGGAGCGTTGCCGACGAGGTGGAGGCTCCCACGTCGTTGCTGGCCACGCAGGAGTAGAGGCCGCCGTCTTGCGGCATCACGCTGTGGATCTTGAGCGTCGCCTCCCCGGAGTCACTGCAGGCCGCGACACCACGACCTCTCAGCATACGCCCCCCGCTCGGCCGCCACCCCTGCCCTCTCACACTCTTTTCCTTTTCACCAATTTTATTCGAACCCTGGTGAAATGGGCCGCCAGGCCCTCTCAGCATAAGCCGCTCCTACAAGTGGAATTGATGCGATTCCACATGACGGTGGGAAATGTAAACAATTGGGTGGAAACTTTTTATTGTGACGCTTTACCGAGGAGTTGTGTACAATCACCGTGGCGTTGGAGCAGGGGGTGTGCAGCCTTTTCGTTATTCGTGCTCTTGGTGTCATGTCTCAACAGTGAGGAGAGTAACACCGCCTTGTTTCTCAGGACAGCCCCAAAATATGACACTACAGAACTACTTCTGAAATCGCCAAAGGGATTCCTGCTCAAATGAGCAAGAAAACTGTGCTGATCTCTGGCTTCCAGCTGTGAGCCAGCAGGAGAAATTCCACACTGTTGACTTCCTCACAAAGTGGCGATCAATTAATTGACTGGTGCCGGGTGTGCGGGAGGTGAAGGCCAGCTGTGCGCGGCGACGCTCACCTGTACGCGAGCGTGTACTTGTTGCTGGGAGTGATGTTTGCCTGGCCTGGGCCCCGCCATACCACGGTGGCGCGCGGGCGGCCGCACACCTTGCACCGCAGGGTGGCTGTCTCGCCAATACCACAACTTGTATCCTGCACGGGGTGAAGGAACTCCGGGGCAACTGCACGACAACAACAACGACAGTGACAACAATGACAACAACAACGACAGTGACAACAATGACAACTACTACGACGACCGCAACAACGAAACAACAAGACGCTGCTGCTAGATTTGAGCTGTGTGCGGTGAACTCCAGACACACACGGGGGTTCATCTATATCAGCTGTCTAAGGGAACAGAATCCAATCATCATCGTCATCAGCCATGATCCATCCACTGCTGGATGAAGGTCTCCCCAAGCTGCCGTCACCTCTCACAATCTTGCGATTAAACAATACACCCAGCACCTGCACATCAACTAATCCAATCGCTCCATCTCCTCGGTGGACGCCCTCTCCGACGTGTTTCATTCTTGGGCTGCCACTCCGTTATGATTCTTGACCATCGTCCCTTCTAGCTGTGACGTATCCTGCCCAAGCGCAGACTTTTCTTAAAAATTAGAATTTTGCCTTTAACCTGCATTTGTTCTCTCCAGGTAACTCCTAAGCATGCATCTCTCCGTGTTTCATTGAACACACTTATCAAGTACAACATTTTGCGACAACGGGATTGGTGGAAATATGACGTGGCGAATATTTGTCTCACCTTCGTAAATGACGTTTGGATTCAGCAACTGAAAAATAAAAAGATGGAGATAAAAGTCAGGCTTCGGAATGCGCACTGAGAGACACCAGCTCTTCGTTACACGGAGATGGGAAGCAGAGTTACATCCCAGCAGCGCAGGTGCTCACTCGTAATGGAACGGGCTGCCGTGCTGAGCACCGATGATATCCGCGACCGGGCCGAGCTTTCTAAGTCTATCCACCCAAGCAGAGCCTGCTGTCAAGAGATACAGCAGCAGACACTGCTGCACATTCCCCCGACCCCACCAAACACAGCCCTCCACAGGACCCGACGTTAGGGGTGATGAGATTAGTCGCGTTGCTGTGGATAGAGTGCTGTTATGGCGAGGGCGGCCGTGCTGTGGTTAGGGTTGTTAGTGTCGCTACCTCCACGTTAGTGTTAGGCTGGGTCTCGTCCCACTCGCAGTCGGGAGAGACAGGAGAGTCCTGCCAGCAGCGTCCGCACAGCAGGAGGCAGGAGGCAACGGGGAGGTTGGAGTGGTAAGGAGGCAAAGAGACAGGCAGACAGGCACACACACAGGCAGTAACCGACACAGACAGGCAGACAGAGCTACTAACGAGCCGATTAGGGACAGACACGCAGTGTGCAAACAGTGGCAAAAACGATGCAGGCCCGATATTAACGATTGTAGTTCAAGGCAGTAAATCCAGATGTGTTAGTACGGAAGAAACAGATGGAGAACAAGACTTTAGTTCTGATAACATTCCCAGGTGAGCCCTCTGTTTCACTCCCCACCTTGACGATGACGCGGTGAGGGTCGCGGCTCTTGTGTGGAGACTCATCCGAGCGACCTTCGCCCCGACTCTCCCTCCGGCGTAACCGGAACGCAGCGTGCCACGACGGGGACTTCCTGTGAAGCGACCAGCACCATGACACATTCACAATCGCACACAACAACAGTCATACACAACAACAGTCAACACAGCACACACACACACACAGAGCACACACATAACAACAACTCACACACAGCACAAACTTACACAACACACACCGACAACACAGAGTGCGCACAGAATAAACAGAAATCGCATGGCACCCTCCCCATTGCCCCCGTCCCCATTTCCCCATCCCCGTGGACCCCCCACACTGTGACGTAGCCTCACCTGACTCCGTATTCGCTGGAGACCTCCCTAGCGGCGCTGCCGCTGGAGCCTTGCCCCGCGTGGCCCAGCACGTGGCCCGGAATCCAGCCCTCCGCGGCGGGGCAGGTGGGGGTGGCGGCGCGGTACACCAGGTAGAGGTTCTGCTGGTTGGTAGCCAACACCTGCACCACCTCGCCCTGGGCCACGCTCACCTCGTCCTCGCGCACGGCGCGGTAATCGGCCGTCACCAGCATGCAGGCGCCGCCGCCGCCAGAGCTCCCGGTGTCCTCCCCCTGGGACTGCAGGCGCCGGCAGGCGGACATTAGCGGAGTCTCGCTCTTACACAAATACCGGTGTCCGCACATGAGGCCTTATGAGCCATCTCCCTATCAGATTGTTCTTCTGTCGCTGCTGCTACTACCATCAGATTCGCTTGTTGATTCCTCCACCCACGGTGAGGACTTTGGCTATGAAACCGCCTGTTTCGTGTTATCCACACTGTTCAACCACCACACTGCTGGTCACAACAACCCACTCACCCACTTACTCACCCACTTACTCACCCACTCACCAACCTACTCACTCTCTTACTCACCCACTCACACCGCTTTTTCCCTCTCCCTGCTCCACTATAGAATTGCCCTCCCATGATCTCTTCCCAAGCTTACTCAATTCAAACTAAAACTAAACTATATATTTAGTGACATTTTAACACGTAGGGCCCATTGAGCTATATAACTCATTTTCAGCAGTGACCTGGCCACAAATGATAGCTCAAGGAAGTGGCTTATCACGTGGAAATTAATCGCAGCCAATACTCCCAACGCACATTTCTAAATCCAGAGGGAACAACCTAAGGACCCAGAGAAAAATCCAAGCGACCACGGGGAGAACATGCAAACTCCAAATATACAGGTGTCAGGGTTGGGATCGAACCCACGACATCCTGTATACCAGGCGAGGTAGCTAACATCTCAAGAAACATGTTAAATCTTAACTATTAGGACTTTTGATCGTGATGTTTGTTGCTGGTCGTATGGCATTTTTAGCCTTTGCTTGGCAACTTGTAAAAAAAGAAACATGATAGTCTAAAACTCTCGCAGGTCTGACTTCGGTACGGCATACAGCTTCACGACACATACGGCTCACGTGAGCTGCAGAGAAGCAGAAAACACACGCACAACGTGTGTGAGTTTACAATGGATACGGGGTGTGCGTGCATCCGCCACTCACCCCGGTGCTCTGCAGCGAGTGCTCGCTGGTGGTGGAGCAGTTGCTGAGTCTGTCCGCATCACGGCCAGAAGGTGGCCGTCTGGCGCGCCGCGGCAGCGAGTCCCCGTCGCCGGGAAAGCTGAACACCCCATGCCGGTTGGCCGGCGACGCTGGGTCCGTGCTCCAGAAAGAGGTTTTGCCGGAGCTGGAGGAGGGGCTGGGTGGAGGAAAGGGGCTCAACGGGGGCAGCGATAGGTCCCTGGGGAGACGGGCCGGGGAGGAGTACGCGGAGCGGAGAGGGGACCCCCCGTCTGGCGGAGGACTGCCCGGTGGCGGCTTGCCCTGGGGCATGGCGTTTCCAACGCCCTGCACGCCGCGCGTCTCGGCCTCCTCCAGGCTCGTGCCCGAGCCGGACGAGCCATGCAGGCCGCTGTCCGTCCTCCGAATGCTGCCGTGCGGGACTTCCGTGGCCCCCGCTCGCTCCTTGGGCTCCCCGCCAGCGCCGGGTGACAGCAACGCCGGGGCCGAGCCCTTGTGTTCCAGCCCGCTCGGTGAGCGCAGCGTGGGAAAGCCGGAGTTGTGGCCGACGGCCTCGCCGCCGGACCCCACTGTTCCCACGGACGATGCGCCCGTGATAGGGCCGTCGCTCTCTTTTAAGCTCAGGTGGTTGAGCGCCGGCAGAGAGGTGTTCCGCCCGACAGGGGAGGGGGCCTCTTCAGCCCCAGAACCCTTGACCGTCGCTGCACCCCCTCCGCTGTAGGCAGCCATGGAGGAGAGGGGACGAGGGGAGGCGCCGACTCCGGGCACGGGGGAGGACCCCGCAGGTGGGCGCAACCGGCCCAGGCTGTTGTAGTTGCCGTTGCCCTGGCTCCTCTGGTACTCGATGGGCGATACGAGCGCTGCGGAGAAAAGGGACGCGGGCGAACGACGTTAAGAGCGAGCGCCGTGTGTGAGCGCCGGTTTGCTGAGAGGCCGGCGGGCGGGGTAAATGTTCAACTTGCAATCATCGCAAAAGAGATGTGTCCATCTCAAGGAACTTGCAGGGGAAGTATTTTAATTTATGAATACAAAATAAACACAAGCGAAACATCAAGGCAAGTGCGGTATGTGGGGAAGGGACTCGGCAGACGTGACCATGCTGGAAACACGAAGAGAATTTGAAGGTCGTGAGTTTGCTGGGGAGTTTCTTTTTTACAAGTGCGTATGACGCTCTCTGCCACGTGGCGCACTGCGGTCACTAGCAATACAAAATAAAAAGTAAAAGTGCACAAAAAAGCGTGGAGAGATGCATGCTTGGAATTGCACCGAGACGCAGAGAGGAAGACGTGGATCAGAGAATCTACGCAGGTTAATGACAGCAACCAAACCGTTAAGGCTTGGGCAGGACGCGTCATGAGAAAGGACGATGGACGACTGATAACGGAGCGGCGGCCAAGGAGCGGAACGTGTCCAAGAGGGCGTCCACCGAGGAGATGGAGTGACGACATTGGTGCGTGCGCAGGTGCCGGAAGGATTATTGTGTTGTTGGTGATGGCAGTGTGGGGTGGACTGGTCTCGGCTCGTGACACCGCTGGAGTTGCTTCTTGCCTTTGAGGAAGTTGTGCTGCGTCTCAAGGAGCTGGGAGAGTTCGTGCACCCAGGTCTGCCGCGCCTCGGGGCTCGACGCCTGCAGCAGGTAACGCTCGCCGCCCCCCGAGCCGCCACCGCCGCTCCGCCACGCCACCGCAAACTTACACGGGTCGCCCTCCACGTCCATCTGCAGGGCCAGCTGGCTTATCTGTCGGCGCAACGCGGGGGAGGGGGGGGGCACAACGGCACTCGTTTGGGGGGGGGGCGCAGCAGCTGGCGGACTGGTGTGCCGGCGGCATGGGGTGTTGTGGCGCGGCGTTGTGGCACCGTCTTGGTTTTCCCTCTGCATCGTCGAGGACCGTCGCTTGCGACCGAGAGACGGTGGAGCGAGAAGGCCGTTCGAGCCTGATGAAGGGGTGACGATCGAGCGGTCGGGTGGCTTGGATATCGACCCGCGATAGCCAACGCGATGAGAGTAACTGAGAGTCTCTGGCACGCGATCCTAATTTATTGGTTGCGTGGTTACGGCAGGAACGCCGCACAATCGCGTTGTTCGTTGAGATGTAACGATACGAATGCTTCCCACGCAGCCATGACTAATCCCAGCTCCGCACGAGTGCAGGTGACACCCTGCTCGTTTACTTGATCTGAAAATCTTCTGCAGATTAAAAAAGAAAAGATTTCCCTGCTCACGGGAATTAACATTAGACTGTGGGCTCAATGACGTGAACGCTAATCATCCGTAATTATACAGCCTAAACAAACGCAGCAGCTATCTGCAGTTACGTTCATATCGGCGCGACTACGGGGGGGGGGGCACTTCCAGCACTTGGCGTGCTGCATCAAGCGTCGCAGGTGTCGAAAGGATTGATTGTTTAGGAGTAGTGTAGGGTCGTGCTCAGTTTGACAACCCAAGTGTTTCCATTTACACCACTCAGCCCCGAAACACACGGTAAAATAAGACAACCAGTGTGCACACATCTCTGCACGAGATGACGAACACCCCTCATCTGCAGGATTATTGCTAAGTGGCATAATTGAATTTAAATGTGTAAAGCAACCACATTATGCAGCACAAGTAACGTGAACCGCACCAAATCTCCGCTGAAGCTCGGTGATGCGCAGTGCACGTGGTGCGGCCGGCTCTGACGCTGAGATGAAAGCAGACGTCACTAATCCAATAACGGAGCATGACGTACGCAGTACAGGCGCACCCAGCGTGTGTGTGGGAAGCAGTGATGAACTCGAGTTGTTGGGGTTGTGGTGCAGTGTGCTACCACTGCGCCCCAAACTCCAGCTCGATTTCTGCTCGGTGTCGAATATCTAAACCGGTCCTGGGCCTCTTCTAGATCAACTCAGCCTTAAATGAATACCTGGTGCGGTGTGTAAACACTAGTAATGGGAACACAAAGGTAGCCTGGCGTGGCGTCGTGCTAACCACACCACCCACTCATGTGCCATGTTGCCCTTCATAGGTTCTCGCAAACAGCATTACACCAATAACCTGTTAGTGGCTATAGGGGGATCTTTGTACGTGTGTGTGGTGTGGATATTTGCCGTGGGTGTGTTTGAGGAGTGTGGTGAGTGCGCATGTGGAGCATGTGCGAAGTGAAGATGTAGGCAGTGGGTAAGTGTAGAATGTGCAGTGAAGAGATTTGCGGCGAGTGTGTACGCTCAGCATGTACGTGCAGTACGTGCAGTACGTGCGGTACGTACGGTGGGCGTGCGTGCGCGTGTGTGGGTGGTGAGGGTGACGCGACCACGGTGCCTGCCTTGATGCTGTGCTTGAAGAGGAACCCTGGCAGGGAGAAGCCGCGCTTGCGGTCCAGTGGCTCGCTGAAGATGAGGATTTGCTCAAAGAGGAAGAGGCGGCGCTCCTTGCTCCGCGCGAGCAGCCCGGCATCTGTCTGGCTCACGAGCAGCGTGTCCTGCAGCACCAGGCGGCCCTGGGCCGTCAGCTTCCCCTGCCGAGAGGAAGTGGGTGTCGGAGGTGACGAACATCCTGAACACCCTCTGTGACACCCCGAGTATCGCAGGGCTTTTGCCTCCCTCCTAACTCTACGATCCGGCAGGCACAACAGTTTAACCCTCCCGAGGGATCAAACCCACACAGGACACAGAGCTGCTTCAGCATGGAACTATCTCCCAGAACAACCCACTCGTGTCGCCAGTCCCAGCCAATTTACATGAACGGTCGTGTGTACCACTTACTTCTGTATTTATGTGTGTGTTTGACTGGGTGTGGTATTCATTGTATTAATGCAAACTGCATAATTAATATATTTAGAATGTAACGCAATACCCTGGTTACAATTGCAAACAAGACGTTCCAAACGAGATGTTCCGGCTCAAGGGATTTTCCAGGTGAAATATTGTAGAAAATAAAAAAGATGAAATGTAAGCCCCATGCTCGCTTCACGTGTTACATGCGACAGCGCGGGGGTCTGGGTTTGGGAGAAAGCGTTCGTCCGCGAAGATCAACGGAGAGCGCAGGCGACGACGTGGGGCGACGCACGCTCACCTCGAATCCCTGCAGCCGCCCCACGGTCATCATGTCGTTGCATCGCTTGGGCACCACGCACATTACCTCCACCGCTCTCTGCAAGGAAAGGGGATGGCGCCAACGGTGAGACGGGGCACATTGCACCACTCTCCAGAAATAGACACGAGCCGGGCACCGCTACTGGGATCGAGCTGCGTTTGATGGAGCCGCCCTCCTCCTTCGCGCCGCGGCGGACCGCAGCGCTTTACACCTGCCAAGCGACTAACATCACACCTCGCCTCAACATGTTAAAAAGGGCACCCCCCAGAGCTAGCTGCCCCTGTGGAGCACGAAATAATTTCAGCACCTGACCTGCAAGTGGGCATTGGTCTACCAGTAGTGTAATCCCAATTGCGTAGTTTTGCAGATAACTTTTAGAATTCGGAAAATTTGGAAAGTGACGCCAGCACACAATGGCGGTGTCTCTTAGAAGGACATTGCAGGATCTTTAACGTCCACCATAGAGCAGACGGCGCGTATCTTATGGTAAATAGCCCCACAATATTAACCAGGGTGGCTCGCCGGATTCAAATCACAGACCACTGCAACAAGCATCAAACATGCTACCGCTGTATGAGATCTCTTTTACCAGTGGCAAAATATAATAGTAGGTTTTTACCCTTTTAACTGGTACAAAACTGACACCTTTATTCAAGGCATCATGTTTGCAATGACCATAACACAAGTAGTCAAAAAAAGCAAACAAAAAGAAGCAACTCTGATAATGATAATAATATGCACTGTCCTTGATAATGATAATAATATGCACTGTCCTTGACAGTGCATATTATTATCATTATCAGAGTTGCTTCTTTTTGTTTGCTTTTTTTGACTACTTGTGTTGTGGTCATTGCAAACATGATGCCTTGAATAAAGGTGTCAGTTTTGTACCAGTTAAAAGGGTAAAAACCTACTATTATGCTACCGCTGGGCGGGCCCAGGAGTGGCTCTCACCTCCAGTTCAACAGTGTCCAGCTCCGCCCGACGTGTGTACTTGAGGAAGTCCTGCACACAGGGAAGCGACATCGCGTGAGATTCTGGAGGAGACTACACACGCCACGGCCGATTGTTTTTTTGTGTGTGATTGAAGTCGGCAGCGTCTCGCTAGCTGCTACACCTTGAGAAGCAGTTGGTACTTCATGATGCGCTGCACGGGCTTGATGAGCAGGTCGGTGAGCTGCAGCCGGTGGCCCATGCGCTGCTTGAGGTCCTGCGAACAAACGCACGCACACCAGCTCAGCAGGAGAATCAGCTGATCTGTGGGGTTAGACATGTGGGATTATCCTCTGGGGTGGCAAGGTGGTGCAGTGGTAGCACTGGTGCCTCTCAGCAAGAAGGGCCTGGGTGTGATTCCCGACTTGGGCACCTGTCCGTGTGGAGTTTGTATGTTCTCCCCCTGTTCTGCGTGGGTTTCCTCCCAGAACTAAAGAAACCACACAATGTAACTGGTATTTGCCAAAACATCCCAATGCTGATAAATTACCTTCAATTTAAAATTGCAGATCATTTTTCATTTTCCCCCCAAACATTACCACAAAACTTGTCAGGACCCTCCTGAACAATAGTATTGAGTCTCAGGCTTTGCTGGGTAAAATCACATAATAATAAAATGATGATGATATCCTCACCTCGAAGTAGGTGTCTATGTACTCGGAGACGATGTGCTCCGACTTGGGCTTGTTCTGGCAGTACACGATGTACATGTGCAGCCTCCGCTCCTGCAGCACACGCACACACATGCACGCACACACGCATGCACACACATGCACGCATACACATGCACGCAGACATGCACGCAGACACGCACGCACACACACACGTACCACACACGCGTCAAAGTGAACAAAACGAAGCAGTGCCAGGTGGAGATGGAAACGACGAACAAACGAAATGGATATTGAGAGATACAGAGCGCGCGTGAGGACTCACGTGCTTAATGAAGAGGGAGGCCAGTCTCTCTGGCTGCTCCAGGCTCCTCTGTAGCTCCGCCAAGAAAAATCTAGGGTGGGAATACGGAAGCACAAAGCATACAGAGAGAGGGATTCGTGAGTGAGCGCACGGCAGCCTCATTGGCATTCCTCACTTTGCACGGAGCCGACGCGGTGGCCCCACGGTGGGGTCAACGTGGTGGTGGTGGCCCCACGGTGGGGTCAACGTGGTGGTGGTGGCCCCACGGTGGGGTCAACGTGGTGGTAGTGGCCCCACGGTGGGGTCAACGTGGTGGTGGTGGCCCCACGGTGGGGTCAAGGTGGTGGTGGTGGCCCCAAGGTGGGGTCAAGGTGGTGGTGGTGGCCCCAAGGTGGGGTCAAGGTGGTGGCCCCAAGGTGGGGTTAAGGTGGTGGCCCCACGGTGGGGTCAAGGTGGTGGTGGTAGCCCCACGGTGGGGTCAACGTGGTGGTGGTGGCCCCACGGTGGGGTCAACGTGGTGGTGGTGGCCCCACGGTGGGGTCAAGGTGGTGGTGGTGGCCCCAAGGTGGGGTCAAGGTGGTTGTGGTGGCCCCAAGGTGGGGTCAAGGTGGTGGCCCCAAGGTGGGGTTAAGGTGGTGGCCCCACGGTGGGGTCAAGGTGGTGGTGGTGGCCCCACGGTGGGGTCAAGGTGGTGGGCGGCCTTACTCGCGGTGCCAGTCGTAGATCTGCAGGATGTTGCCAAACACGATGCGGTCCTTTCCCTTCATGTCATCTGGCACGCCCTCCTCCTTCATGTGCGCCATGTATCCCTGCCAAGATGCACGCACGCACGCACGCACTTACATACAGCGGGCTGTAGGAGAGGGAGTGGGGAGAGAGGGAGTCAAGTGGTGGGGGGGGGGGGTGGAGGTGGCAGTGATCGGGTGGCTCACCTCCACCACGAGGCCGAGGTCGCGCACGTAGTCTGCCTCCGTGTCCACCAGCTCCTTCAGCACCAACCTACACACACACAGGCACGCAGGTGAACACACACACACACAGAGGAACGCGTGTGAAGAGGAAAGATAAGAAATCCCCCACAGAGCTTTGACAGCGTTGGGGCAAGTGCTATGAGGGAATAGATGGCCAGCACCCCACACCTAGCCGCTTTTGTCTCCCCAGTGGCGATGTTTTCACATCACACTAGGTACTCAGTTGAGGCTGAGATGACATAAGGGAACCCAGGACTGTTTCAGAAAACTGTCACTAGCTTTGGCCTTGAGTGGGTTCGTTGTGTAGCATGCTAATTGCTGCACTACGGCTCGCCACAAACACATAGGCACGCACACAAAACTGCGCAAGTGAACACAAAGTGAGGCCATGTGCAGGCCGCACCCCGGTAGGTGATGTCTACCAGTGGGTGCGTGTTGGGGGGGAGTGAGAAGCGGCTGGATCGCACAAATGTTGCCAACTCCCTTCCTGTGGGCGTCGAGGAGTAGCCGTACCCTGGCTTGCCAGGAGAAGGCGGCCCAGCAACTTGAGTACTGATATAATCTATCCTTTCTGTATGGGATTGAGCGTTTCCCTCTCGCATGTGTGGATTTGCTCCCACAAGTATAAACAATCATTTATTGGCTCAAAATTGCGGAGCTTGGCCAATTGCGTAAGATTCAGATTGCATGGACGATGACGACGACGACGCAAAACAAAACTCAAGATTTGTGTTATTATTATTGTGACTGTACCGGCGCTGCTCTAGCACCCGACCGCTGGGGCACACAGGCGCGGGCGAGGACGGGGAGGCGGCACCCGGTGAGGGGGGCGCCCCCCCCGCCATCTTCGGTCCCAGTGAACTTGGCCGCTCCTCCGCACCCTGTGAACACGCACGCACACACGCACACACACACGCACACACGCACACACGCACGCACACACGCACGCACGCACGCGAGGATCCTCCCGTCAGTCCGGTGAACAGCTGGAGCCACGGCAAGTGGTGGCGGCGGTGCTTAGCGACCAGCGTGGCGCATGGGAGAGTGCGGAACCACGCCCGGCCACCATTGTTACATCAGTTCAGCAGCTGCTGCTGACAGCGCACCTGAACAGGTGTCTGAAATTGAAAGTGTTTACTTGTAGGAAAGCTAATGTCAGTTACAGATCCCATGCGCACTTGAGAACGAAAACTAATTTCTGGCCACACCTGGTCCCCCCTCCCATTACCCACGACACCACGAAACGTAAAACGCCCCCCCCCCCCACTCATGAGGTGATGAAAGAGTTTTGGGTCGCAACTCAACCCAGGAATTGCGGTGAATGTAGAATCTCAAGTGGCCGCAGCAGTCACATGGCCAAATTACAGCATGCATGACTAATACGAAGGATTTTATACATGAATCATGAACCTAAAGAGTATTGCAATCGGTTAATCGATGCATCATCACATGCCTGTTACACGCACATATATGTCTATACAGGGACAGAGTGAGCGAGTGTACATGCCTACTGTTCCATCTCATCCATGCTGTGTTCAACCACCACACCGCTGGTCACAACGCTACCCTCTCTGCTTCGTCCTTCGCACTGCTCCACTTTAGAGTTCCCTCCCATCGTCTCTTATCCCATGCTCCTATAATCAGTTTGCTTGCTTCAAAGACACGTGTTACCTCTGTGTCTATTACAACTTCAATCGTGTTGCTTGTTGCTGGATGGTTCACTGTTTGGGCCTGCGTTCATCAACTGTATATAAAATAACAATTAGAGACAAAAAGCCTGACATGGAGACAGAGCCGATTCCTCCTCTCTGTGCTGCCTTCAGCGAGACGGGAGAGCGGAGACTCAGACCAGCCACGTATTCCCACCGCACCCCGCGAGTGATTACGATCGCGACGGGCAGCTGTGACACTTACTGAGCGGGAGGGATCGCCGGCCGGGGTTCGGGCCTCCCCACAGGAGGCAGGGACAGACAGGTAAGCGGGCTGCAAGAGCAGGCAGGAGGAGGGAAACGGGCAGCGCAGGTAAGGGCCATCAGGTGGGGTCGAGTTGAGGGCAAAGGTGGGAGCGGGGGTGGAGGCAGAGGTGTGCACAGGAAGGGGATCACTCGCCCATCAGAATCGTCACTGCAAGAAGAGCTCAACGATCAGAGGAAACGGCAGCAGGGACAAGGAGGGGGTGAACTCGTGGGAGCATCGCTCGCGGCTTCCTCGCCAGGGAGAGGGAAAGGCATTCAAACCAAACACACGTCCCTCTGTGAAGGCCGTGCCGCCACACACACGCGGCGCAGCAGAGGGGCGCACGTCTGTGTGGGTGCGAGCGCGTGGCGGGCGAGTGTGCTAGCACGTGTACAAGCGTGTGCATTAGCGTGTGCGCAGTAGTCAGCATTCATTTGTCGACGCGCCGGCGTGCACAAATACCACGCAGCTCTGTGTTTACGGCTGTATCGCTGCGCATGTGTTGTGTGCGTCCGTGAGTAAGCGAGCGAATGAGTGGTTGTTGAACGAGCGAGCGAGTGAGCGAGTAGTTGTTGAGTGAGCCAGTGTCATGGGAGTTGAGCGAGCGAGTGCGTGCGTGTGCGTTGGGATGAGACCCAGCGACAGCGGTGCTGGGCAGTGGGGCTCACCGGACGGCTGGGCCGGAGCTAGATCGCACGCAGCCCAGCAGAGGCAGCGGAGGGGGGTGGGGAGCGGGGGCTCGGGGGGATGAGGGCAGGAGAGGGCATGCGGGGTGGGGCACGGTGGGGTGTGCGGTGGCAGCAGAAATGAGAAGAACAGCGCCATGCGGGGGGTGTAGGGCAGACCTATGACCAGATTGACATTCACACTCACACACATAAATAAACACACTCATGCACGCCACACAGATGCATACTCACGCAACCCACTGTATACTAAGCACACTCATACAGGATGCACACACATAAACATACACACTTAAAGGCAGTCCACACTCATGCATAAAGATAGAGATCCCCCATATAGCCTGAACAGACTTGTGGGGCAAATGCTGTTAGCACCAATGAAGGTCGGCACGGTGGCCAGCACCATGCCCAACCGCTTTTGTTTCCCCAGTGGCGATGTTTGCATATTGTACCATTTTGAGGCCGAGTCGACCTAGGGAAGGCCCAGCACCAGTTCAGATAATCGTCACTGGTTTTGGCCGTGAACGGGAATCGAACTCAGGTCGCCGGGTTCGTAGCGTAGCGCTACCTCACTCATGCACAACACGTATACTCACGCACACTCCCATACACTGCACGTACACACACCATCCACTCATGCACAACACGTATACTCACGCACACTCCCATACACTGCACGTACACACACCATCCACTCATGCACAACACGTATACTCACGCACACTCCCATACACTGCACGTACACACCATCCACTCATGCACAACACGTATACTCACGCACACTCCCATACACTGCACGTACACACACCATCCACTCATGCACAACACGTATACTCACGCACACTCCCATACACTGCACGTACACACACCATCCACTCATGCACAACACGTATACTTACGCACACTCCCATACACTGCACGTACACACACCATCCACTCATGCACAACACGTATACTCACGCACACTCCCATACACTGCACGTACACACACCATCCACTCATGCACAACACGTATACTCACGCACACTCCCATACACTGCACGTACACACACCATCCACTCATGCACAACACGTATACTCACGCACACTCCCATACACTGCACGTACACACACCATCCACTCATGCACAACACGTATACTCACGCACACTCCCATACACTGCACGTACACACACCATCCACTCATGCACAACACGTATACTCACGCACACTCCCATACACTGCACGTACACACACCATCCACTCATGCACAACACGTATACTCACGCACACTCCCATACACTGCACGTACACACACCATCCACTCATGCACAACACGTATACTCACGCACACTCCCATACACTGCACGTACACACACCATCCACTCATGCACAACACGTATACTCACGCACACTCCCATACACTGCACGTACACACCATCCACTCATGCACAACACGTATACTCACGCACACTCCCATACACTGCACGTACACACACCATCCACTCATGCACAACACGTATACTCACGCACACTCCCATACACTGCACGTACACACACCATCCACTCATGCACAACACGTATACTCACGCACACTCCCATACACTGCACGTACACACACCATCCACTCATGCACAACACGTATACTCACGCACACTCCCATACACTGCACGTACACACACCATCCACTCATGCACAACACGTATACTCACGCACACTCCCATACACTGCACGTACACACACCATCCACTCATGCACAACACGTATACTCACGCACACTCCCATACACTGCACGTACACACACCATCCACTCATGCACAACACGTATACTCACGCACACTCCCATACACTGCACGTACACACACCATCCACTCATGCACAACACGTATACTCACGCACACTCCCATACACTGCACGTACACACACCATCCACTCATGCACAACACGTATACTCACGCACACTCCCATACACTGCACGTACACACACCATCCACTCATGCACAACACGTATACTCACGCACACTCCCATACACTGCACGTACACACACCATCCACTCATGTACAACACGTATACTCACGCACACTCCCATACACTGCACGTACACACCATCCACTCATGCACAACACGTATACTCACGCACACTCCCATACACTGCACGTACACACACCATCCACTCATGCACAACACGTATACTCACGCACACTCCCATACACTGCACGTACACACCATCCACTCATGCACAACACGTATACTCACGCACACTCCCATACACTGCACGTACACACACCATCCACTCATGCACAACACGTATACTCACGCACACTCCCATACACTGCACGTACACACCATCCACTCATGCACACGACTTGTACAAGCAAACACACTCGCTTTAAAATCTGAAAGTACTGCAAGTGAAGGTGTAGCCTCCCGAACAGGATAATAAATACTTTCTGCCTTGAGAAGCAGACTGTCAGGATCGGACACCGCTAGCCCTGGCCTGGCTCGTGCCTTCAGCTCGAGGGGATTTATCACTGGGGTTGAGAGGCTTCTGCTGAAACTGGCCCTTCACGTTCTGGACTGGACGCTGTGACGAGCAGAAACGAGCCGAGCGGCCATCGTCGCCGATGCACTGAGATTTTTTTTTATTTTAGTCAAAAATGTCCTTTAAATAAAAAAATAAACACGTAGAATGGAATGATAAATATGCGTGGAACTCAAAACCCTGAGAATGCACAAGACAGCAGTAAATTCCTCATCATCACAGTCTTCACATCCTCTTTTGGTGCGAGCTGGTGATGTGACTAGGGACTGAGGTCCGTGCATCGAAAACTCAAAACGCTCATCTCTATGCTCGTCACAGCGCTCGTCACCGCGCTCGTCACCGCGCTCGTCACCGCGCTCGTCACGACGCTCGTCACCGTGCTCGTCACCACGCTCGTGACGACGCTCGTCACCGCGCTCGTCACCGCGCTCGTCACCGCGCTCGTCACCGCGCTCGTCACCGCGCTCGTCACCGCGCTCGTCACCGCGCTCGTCACGACGCTCGTCACCGCGCTCGTCACCGCGCTCGTCACCGCGCTCGTCACCGCGCTCGTCACCGCGCTCGTCACCGCGCTCGTCACCGCGCTCGTCACCGCGCTCGTCACGGCGCTCGTCACCGCGCTCGTCACCGCGCTCGTCACCGCGCTCGTCACCGCGCTCGTCACCGCGCTCGTCACGGCGCTCGTCACGGCGCTCGTCACCGCGCTCGTCACCGCGCTCGTCACCGCGCTCGTCACGACGCTCGTCACCGCGCTCGTCACCACGCTCGTCACGACGCTCGTCACCGCGCTCGTCACGACACTCGTCATCGCGCTCGTCACCGCGCTCGTCACCACGCTCGTCACCGCGCTCGTGACGACACTCGTGACTACAATCGTATCTACACTTTAAGCCACACTTGTTATTAAACTCATATTTACACTCATACCCACAATCATGACTACACTCATACCAATGTAAACAGGTGTACGGCTACACTTCATTATATTTTCACACCAATGCATGCACAGTACAGTAAGACGTGCACACACACACACGCAGCCAATGTCCATGCACACAACACACAAGGCCAGGGCAGCACGGTTCAATCGCAAGAGAGACAGCAAGAGAGTGAGCGAGGAGGCGGGGGGCTCGGGGCGGTGGAATGGGTTAGGGTCTCTGAGAGAAAACAGAAAGAAGGCCGCCGGTTAGAAAAACACCTCAACAGCGGCAGGATGAGAGCGGCTGCGCGCGGGGCGCACCCCGCCATGCAGCCGGCACGATGACGCAAACGGAGAGGAGCTGGGCGAGCGTGCGGGGACGCGGGCCCGTGCGTGCGTGCGTCACCGGGCGGCCTGCGCGCCTGCGTACGCGTCGGCGTACGTATGTACACGTGCAGGCATGAACGTGTGTATGTATGCGCTCGCACAAGGTCACGAGCGCGCTGCGCTCTTTGTGCGTGTGTCGGTGTGCGTACATGTGCAGGCGTGTGCGCTGTCAGCAGAAGCAGGATGTGTGCGAGCGGGATTGTGGTATGCCTGTGCTCGTGTGCGTGCAGATATTCATGCAAGGTGGGTGGGAGTGTGGCCGGGTAGTTGGGTGGGTGGGCGTGTGGACACGCTAGTGAGCGGGTGCAATGTGCGAGTGAGCGAGTCGGTGAGAGAAAGAGTGAGCGCGTGGATGAGCGAGCAAGCGAGTAAGTAAGAGGGTGACTGAGAAAGTGAGTGGCTCAGTGAGGGAGTAACCGAGTAACCGAGCCGGTAGACGGACGGATGAGTGAGTTAGTGAGGAGTGAGTGACCGAGTGTACTGCTAGCAGCCTACCTCCTGCAGGAGGTTGTGCTGCTGAATGGCCATGGGTGGGGGCAGAGGCAGACTCTCGGCTCCGTCCTCGGCCTCCTCCTCCACACACGTGCTCATTGCCATGGAGTCACCCTTCGAGGCTCCAGCAGCGGCTTTCTTCCCGGCCTGTAGCACACGCAGCAGGCGACCGTAATCGCCGGCAGTTCCACATCAGCACAAGCAGCGTGCGACAACACCAGTGCTACGCGAATGACAAGCACACCTCAAGCCGAAGCTGGAGCCCGCTGCTGTCATATCCGTGTTGGAGCACCCAGTTCCTCCCTCACTTCACCAGATTGAGTTTAGAGTCAGGGCAATTTATGATCCAGCACTCGCCGATTCACTACAGTCACTCGTTCACCGGTGGTTAGTCCCCCCCTGATGGCTCTTATATCGCTACGACCACGGTTACAGTTCCCTTAAACTTCACTCATTGATTCCTCCACCCATGTTGAAGACTTGGTCGACCACACTGACTGCTTCTTCTCATCCACCACACTGCAAATCACGACACTTCTCTTTCTGGATCTTCCCTCGCACTGCTCCACATCTCCTTTCCCTAAGCTCATTTAAAAACCTCGCTCAATTTCAGAAGCATGTTAACTCCATATCTATCACAACTTTGACGGTGCTGTTTGTTGTTGGTCACTTGGAAATATGGGCCTCAGTACCTGTGCTTAGCAAACTGTTACTTTTCTTTATGCAAATCGGTTTTCATCATTCTCCTCGGTGCAGGCCTCACCTCCCCAGGTCCCTCGTCGAGCATGGCACCTCCATTCTCCAGGCCTGCGGGTTCCTCTCCCTTGCGGCCCCCTTTCTTGGCCGCTTTGCCTGCGGCCCCCTTGCGGCCACCCCCTTCCGCTTTGCTGCTGCTGAGGCGTCGCACGGGGCTCTTGAGCCATTTGCGCAGCGCCTTGCCGCCGCGCTGCGCCGCGGGGGACGCTTGGGGGGTCGAGGCCGCCGCCCCGGCCGCTCGCTGCGCGGCCTGAGAGGTCGCGTGGCCCGCGGGGCCTCCCGACGCCGCCCCCCCGGCGGCCGTCGCCTGGGACTGCAGGGACGTGAGTGACGGGGAGAAGATGCCTTCCTGGCTGCCGGCGGCCTCTGCGCGGAGAAACGCACGAGAGACACGGTGAGCGTGAGGAAGAAGGTTGGCGCGCACGAGCCGCACGGACGTTGCCACGCGCTTCAATGGCCCCGTGTGACGCGGCGCATGCGACGCGCAGGGTAGAAAGGTTGAGAAAAATGGCCGCCAGATGATCTCCTAAGTGAAACGCTGAGGGAGGGTGGCGTTTGTTATTATGATGTCATGTAGGAAAGTCTGTGCACAGTCTCGACCACTGGACGGTTCCGCAGGATTGGAAGGATGCCCTGGTGGTCCCCTTCATGTAGCCCGCACGCTTTTGTTCGGCAGGATAGAGGGGGCTAAACGGGCACGGCACGGGCTAGAGAAGAGATGGAGTGATGTGGTACAAGAGGATGTGAAGCTGAGTGGACTTGCCGATAACTGGTACCAGCGGTGTCAAGATCGGCCTCTGTGGAGGAGGCTCGTGAAAGACGCTACTGGGCAGTTGAGGCAGTCGCCCTTAAATAACAACGGACGGCAGAGGAGCGACGCTCACAACAACGAGCGGAGTTACTCTTTGGTTCTTTCGGTAAAGTCACGTATAAAGATAAAATAATAAATTAAATAATAGCATACGACGTTTCGATTGCAACACAAGCAATCATCAGGTATAAATGAAATAGCAACAAAAATCTAACCAGAAAACTATAGACAGACATATAAGCAGACATATATCACCATGATAGTTAGATTTTTGTTGCTATTTCATTTATACCTGATGATGATTGCTTGAGTTGCAATCGAAACATCGTATTCTATTATTTAATTTATTATTTTATCTTTATACGTGACTTTACCAAAAGAACCAAAGAGTAATTCCTGCAGTCACGAAAGCTCCAAATTAAGATTGAACGAGCGGAGTGCCGGGTGGCTAAAGCACAGCAAGTTGGCACAGTAGGGGACAGGTGGTGCATCGCCCAGTCATCTCAGTCAGTCGACCCGTGGCACCTGGGTCTGCCCCATGACCTCCTGCCAGCAGGTGTTCCACACTTCACGTGGCCTCAACTTGCACATAGCCTGGCACAAGCGCCGTGGTGACGTCACCGCCACTTAGTGGCGAATGGGAGTTGTTGTGTGGGTTAGTGAGTGATTGTAAAGGTTAGTGAGCGAGTGTGTGGGTGAGTGTGTTGTTGTGACCAGCAGTGTAGTAGTTGAACACAGCATGGATGAGACAAACCAGTCAGTCTAGTAGACCAAGTGCTCAATATGCCTGGAGGAATCAATGAGTGAAGTTCACAGGAACGGTAAACACGGTAGTAGCGATAGAAAAGTCACAAGGGGACAACTGATCACTGGTGAGCGAGTGTCTTGAGTGAATCGGTGAGTGCTGAATATCAATCGCCTCAACTGCTGCTTCACTCTGAACTCTGTCCAAGTGTAGCGATGTAGGAACTATGTGCTCCCCCACTGCTGCTTTCACAACAGCAGGGGCTCCAGTTTCAGCTCGATGCACGAGTCGCTGCGGTGCGCGGCAGGGCCAAGCCAGTCGCAGTGGCCACGTGTTACTCCGGGTTAGTTAACAGGGTTAAGTAAATACATCCATGCAAGTCGAACCTGAACCCTACAGAGCAACTATTTTAATGCAGGCTCAGGTCTGTTGCACAGGAATTTCCTTCACGAAAAACAAATGCCACTTCCAGAAGCATGCTGCTGAGTGATGTTCATTGTTTCGTTGAAGAAAAAAAGTAATAATACAGTTGTGGACAAAACCTACGCGGCATTCCGACGTGTCGCAAAGCCACAGAGCCTCGAATAGCTCTGCACACGTTTCCTTATAGCAGGAGGGCTGCGTCGACAGCATCTGCTACGAACGCAGCGATTAATAAGATACCAGCACCACTCAAAACCCAAGCACAGGTATTGGCACATGAAGCGCTCCGTCGCGCGTACATTCTGCATCGGTCACCGCGGCGCGGAGAGCTGCGACGACCAAGGAACAAACGATCAAGGGGGGGAAAACCGTTCGCTTGGCAATTGTGGTGTGTCTGACTTTAGAACGTAGGGTACGCTGCCTTCTGCAAAAATATAAATAACAAGAAATAGTGAGGACCGTATCAATAATAGTTCCTGACAACACACTTTTACGAAGCGTGAATTTACACGCTTGGTTGTTCATTTGGCAATATTTATCGTTTACGGTTTAATAGGGACACGAGTTCCTTCCAGATAGAGGTTACAGCACCACCAGCATGTGTGTGCACTGTGTGCACTGTAAGCATCTGTTATTATCAGCTAAACACCGATAAGGTGAACACAAAACACATGCAGATAAAGTGGCAGGGACACAGTACCACCGTACCGTGACACCAACCGCAACAACCACCGCACAACCACCAACCATTCCAGCGCAGCAACAACAACCACCCCACTTCACACACTGCTCAACTACCCCTCCGCTACAAATGTCACTCATCCCTGCCGCCTTAACCGGCAGCACCGGTCAACCGATCGATCAATTCCTTGATGTAAAATGAAGCACAACCCCGCTGCAATGTGACATCTTTTTGTGAGTGAGACCGGGCAGCTCATGGAATGAGAGATTTACAAAATCATCAGGTGGAATGCATGGCGGTGGGGCCGGCTAGGTTTACACGGCCACGGGGATATGGCGCCACGCAGTAACGAGTGATGGGGCCGTGCGAACAATGACGCGGCTCGGGTGGCCGTGGAGAGCGAATCTGTTTGGCATGAGGACTCCTGGCCAACACGCACAGCCAAGTTAAAGTGAAAACAAAGGTGAAAAGTCAAAGTGTTTTGTGCTAAAATGAACAATGGGGCGGTACTCACCTCCTGTTCACAGCTCTGGGCCAGGAGGAAATTCCTCATTACCATGACAGGGGCAAGTCTATCCATAGGACAACCACTTGCAGTTAACTCCACCACAAAGTAGTCCTTATTTTATCGACCCCAGAGGGAGGGATGATGGGCTGAGTCAACCCCTAAACAGGATTTGAACTCGTAACCTCGCGACTGCGAGTCGCCCGCTTGACCGCTGGGCCACCTATTCACGTTAAAGTTCATTTATTTAGTTTAACGGGGCGACACCTCAAGAGTCCAGAACAGTCTCATTTGCAAGAGTGCCCTGGGTCACCATCGCGACAAAAGCTGCAGTAATGCTGCGGGAAATATTACATTGCAAACTGAACCAAATTAAAAATTCATTCCAACAACAATGACCACGGGCAGCAGTGTAATTTGGGACAGAGAGGTGCGCCGGCCACTCACCTGGGCGCCAGCAACCGCAGAAGAAGCAGTGGAGCCGTGAGAGCAGCGCCCTCAGTGCCGAGCCCTGCCGGTCCTCTCCCTTCTCCATGCATTCGCTAATCCACTTACTCCAAATTGTACCCTCGCAGACAGCTGCGACAATGCGAACCAAATCTGGCAGATGCGATCAAGCATCGCACTGGGTGAGGGCAGGGGGGGTTCACGTTAGCCACGGAGGGATCCTACCGGCGCCACTCTATCTCATCCGGCTGTCGTGCCGCCACCCCGACGCTTCCCGCTCCCCGCGGTGAGGCCCGACCTTCCGTTCGCCCAGCGACCTCCACTGCCACCGGTGTCTTAATCGGCATTTAGAGTGAAATTTTTCAACGCTTGTATCCAGTGCTGTGCGCGCAGTTGCCCTGCGTCTCTGATGAGTGACCCGAGCCAGCGCACTGCCTCCTCCTTCATTCCTGTGCCATCTCGCGCTCGCCCTGCCTCCACGTTGTGGTACGTTCACCTATGCAAGCCAACGTCTCTGGGCTGCCAGACATGATCAACACGCCGCCGCGCCAGACGGACTGGTTCTGCCGAGTGATCAGCTGCACGCCCATGTGCTGTCATGCGTGCACATGGGGACGTGGGGGGGGGATAGAGGGCGGCAATGGGAGGAGGCACTTAATCCCAGCCCACGTGCGACTCCCCTGGGTCTGGGGGGGTGGGTAGGGTAAGGGCTTGCTGGCTTCGGGTGAACGGACCGAGCCGAGACCGAATCGCTATGCCGGAACCAGGAGAGCGAGCGCGGAACGGCGATAAGCGACCGGATCCAGGCAGCGCCACCTCAAATCATCCACATTGCCCTACTGATGCAGGTTCGCAGAACAGCTCTAGAATGCAGAAAAAGTGGCCCAATATACACGATGAAGTGTGCCAACTAAGGAGAACGCGACCGCGCGTGTAAGCATTTTATGGACTGCGGTGCTGCAGTCCATGAAGCACTGGCTGGGCTCCCTGTGGCTGTGCCCCCCCCCCCCACCTGGCCCAATTGCACATGCACGCGTGGAGTGCCGTCGTGGTCTTTGTACCCGCACGCCACCAAGGGCACGAGTCACATGAGCGTAGTGGTGGCGGCAGCGCAGGACAAAGGTTGGCGGCTGGGCCGATCGTTCGACCTCGACCGTGCGCACCATGGACAAGGGGCAGCCTCGGGTGTCCCCATCGCCGACGGCCCCGCTGGGAGCCCCCACCCCCCGCCACACACTCAAGATATCATAAACGTTATCGGCTGCGAGTGGCAAGGCCTGTCTGCCGCAATCACCCTGGGCTCTAAGCAAAGTCAAAAAGTCATAGTGAAATGGAGGGTCTTCTCCCGTTTACAGCCCTGCAGAGCCAGTGTGGAAATTCCTTATTCCTATTGTGGGAGCGAGTCTATCCCTACAACAACCACTCTTGGTACCTATTTTATCGACTTCGTTTATTGTCTGGTCAGGTTCATTTTTAAATCCTTTATATTAAGTTCACTTGCGCGCTTGCTTGCTTGCTTACGGCCGT
The DNA here is from genome assembly GCF_015708825.2 of Lethenteron reissneri. Taxonomy (NCBI): domain Eukaryota; kingdom Metazoa; phylum Chordata; class Hyperoartia; order Petromyzontiformes; family Petromyzontidae; genus Lethenteron; species Lethenteron reissneri. The sequence goes on along the minus strand of NW_026890831.1, from coordinate 49,643 downwards.
GCAAATCTTTCGGCCGTTTTTTAACCCACTTCCCGTGATCCAATCGAGCTGACATTTTCCACACAGACTCGTCGTGCGTGACAATTAATGTTCGTGAAATTTTTTTCTCCAAAATTTTACACTTTTTAGGACAAAAATATTATATTTAATTACCAATTGTTTAATGGTGCCATGCAATCATCTGACCCATAGGTGGCAGCCATCTCAAGCCAAAGGACGAGAGGACTCTAGCCGCCACGCATATAAAGAATTTATAGTGAAAAACTTTGTTTTTACGGGTTATACTTGTTAAATCATTTATATTAAGTTCGCTTGCTTGCTTGTGTGCTTGCGTGCTTGCTTACGACCGTGCAAATCTTTCGGTCGTTTTTTAACACACTTCCCGTGATCCAATCGAGCTGACATTTTCCACACAGACTCGTTGTGCGTGACAATTAATTTTCGTGAAAAAAAATTTCCTAAATTTTACACTGTTTAGGGATTTTTTAAAAATATTTAATTACCAATTGCTTAATGCTGGCAGACAATCATCTGACCCATAGGTGGCAGCCATCTCAAGCCAGAGGACGAGAGGACTCTAGCTGCCACGCATATAAAGGATTTAGAGTGAAAAACTTTGTTTTTACGGGTTAATTTTTATTCAGTTTAATAAAAGCAATAACATTGTATAAAGTGCATCAGTAGACTTGCACACAAAATGGTACTAAGTTTAACCCATGCAGCAGTAAGCCGCAGGTGCTGACACGCTATAGCTCTGACCTCAATTGTTCACCCAAGTTGTGTGCAATAAGCAGACTGCCGGGTGATGCGGGCTGTTGGTATGGATGCATAGGCACTTTGAGTAGTGCAACTATGAGGTTAATCATGAAAGGGCCTCGTTTGGTATTGGGGCGCACCAGCAGGGCAGGCAGTGAGTCGGGGGAAGACGTTGTTTCTCCGAGCCCCTGGGTGGGAGTCGATTATTCGATCATCCTCATGCCCTGAAGAAAATCGAGTCTCTTTAAAGATGCTCTTTCCAATACCCAGTAGCCACACAGTGCAGGAAAACCAAGGGCAGCAGAATAATAGTAATAAGAGCAATCAAGAACAATATAAAGATGGCAAGATGTTAACTATCTCGCCTGGTATACAAGAGGCTGTGGGTTCAATCCTGAACCTGACTCCTGTATATTTGGAGTTGGCATGTTCTCCCCATGGTCGCGTGGATTTTTCTCTGGTGCCTCCTGTTTTTCCCTCCACGAGATAATAAGCCAGTTTGTTGAACTATCATTCGTGATAGCCACATTGTTTCTGAAAAATACCTATATAGCTCAGTGGGCCTTACCTGCTAAAATAAAAATAGCGACAAAAAAAGTGTACAGCATCACTCACGCTCATTGCATCTCAAAACACTGTAGAGATTGTAATGCGCGCAGTTTTGTCACTAAGTCGCGGTGAACCCACGGCAGCCAGAGCCGGCGCCAACAATTACCCAAGCTCTGTGCTCTATTGCGATATTTGGCCAATATCATAAACGGGTGTTGACACAAAATGATGTTGTACATGCGGCTTTCCAGAAATGTTTATAAATCCAAAGGTTGCTCACGAAAGCATTTTAAGTAGATACATGTGAAGATTAACTTTCAGGATCATCATCTCTGTGTAACCACCTAAGCGCTCGTTCAGAAATATTATTTTAGAACATTTCGCTGCTAAAAATTTCCACACAATAAGCCACTTAGTTGAGCTATCATTTGTGGCTTTGTGGCTTCTGAAAAAGAGGCATAATACAGCTCAGCGGGCCTCACCTGGTGAAATAAAAATAAGAATACAAATAGTAAGGAGTGGCCACAGACTTGTTGGCAACTACCTTTTTAACCGTGCATTACAATCTCAAAGAGCGACATGGAGTCACGGGAAAATCAATAATTCCTTGTCCTGGAGAAGGGGAGAGACAATGACAGCCTAATCAACAGGGCCATGGTAATTAACGGAAGGGAGTGACCACAGACTTGGTGGCAACAGCTCTTTCAACCATGCGTGGAGAGGTGGAGATAACAACTTGTCGTCCACATGCTTGGGTCATAAGGCGTGAAGAGAGGGGGGTGACCCGAGACTTGATGGCAGCTGTGTTTTACAATCCTGCAATGAAATTCCCAAAGGCTACAACAGCATCCTGGAAATAATTACAAATGCCTATTTTTCGGGATCAGGGCAGATAGAATAATACAATTAGTAAGGTGTGTCACGTTCATTACTAGTTCAGCACACCCGTGTGTTGGGAGAGTAAACCCACAACATTTACAATTCGAGTTTGACGTTCTGCCAGTAATTACAACAGCCAGCCTCATCAGGCGATGGGAGAAATCCCCTTCCTGTTAACTCAATATTCTGGGGGGTTAAAGTCGAAAAACCAATTTGTAAACATTGACTCGGAATCCACAAACTCAGTTTCTGCATCAGACTCCGATTGCTCTGCTCATAACATAGGACTTTGTCGAGCTACTGCAGAAGGCAAGGCTTGCCAAGCAGGACTGTGCTCAGAAGTAAACTTTGCTTTATGGAATACGAGTTTATACAACTCACTGTCTAGCGGGTGCTCTTCTGCACGCTTTGAGCTGAACGCACCCAACATTAAGTGCGTTGTTGTTGTTGTTGACAATGCTTGGGTCTAGAGGCCCTCCCCTGCTCTTGTATTGAGCTGGTAATTGCACACAGCTTCGAACCCCACCTAATACGTATTAACTCGCTGCTTTTGAGCAAAAATGCTCCTTGTCAAGACTCGCATGTCCAGCGCAAGGTGACCCTGGTGGGGTCACCATCAAGGGTGTGTGATGTTTAACCGAGTGTGACCAAGGAGTCTCCGTGTGTGACACTGGGAGCGCGACGGCCGTCCATCAGCACAGCACTGGGGGCAAGTGGCTGGGTGCAAGCGGCCGGGTGCAGCCTTAATAGGTGATTGTGGTCCTTGTGCATCAGAGAGAGAGACACTGGTGGCTCACTAAGACATCACTGGCTTACACACACAAGGTATTTCACGTAGAGGAGGCGGAGATCTGGCCTGGCTGGCAGGGCTCAGTCACATTGCGTTCATTCGTGTTGGGCAGGCGTTTTGTTTTTCTCTCCCGTATCGTGCGCTTCGTAACAAGCGTAGCGCAGAATGTTATCCTGAGATACTGGTTGATACACTGACGTTGTTCAAACACTTAGATTAAAAGTGTCTTCAGTGCTGGAGTGGATTTTTAGGAGTCCACATGTTATGTTACCTAATTCCTTACCCGCAGTCTGTATCCTGATGGCGAGGCCTGACAATTGATACAAATGGCAAAACCTCGATAACGAGGCCACGATAATGCTTTAATTGTATTACCACAAAGCGGCCTTGGTGTTGGATCAGAGACACATAATGTTTTGGCGGTAGCCACTGTTAATGGCTTGACCAGACACGCAATATAATGATCATTGTTTATCAGTCAGTGACTTAATAACTCCAGGGTATTAAACACACACGCACACATGCACACACGCACTATACGCAACAACAGCCGCCATTCAACACTAAGTGGCCGTGAGATCACCACAGGCTCTCGTTCCAGGCGAGGTGCATTTTTTAACTATGCAAAGTGACAAAACGTGGACTGGCAAGAGGTTTAATGACTTAATGACATCAAAACAAAGACAAAGATCCTCCTTATAGCCTTAATACACTGTTGGGGAAAGTGCTGTTAGGGAGACAAAGGCGGTCGGGTATGGTGCTGGCAACCCACCCCCTGGTATACCATGCCAGCCTTCCTAGGTGCTCGCTAACAGCACTTGCCCCAACAATCTGTTAAGGCTATATAGAGATCTTTGTCTTTTGTCTTGCCGCTAATTAACTGCACACTTAGGGCAGGCACATGAAAGCAACGTGTGTTTCTTCATGTGCGGTAAGTGTTACATTTGGGGCTGAAAATAACTCAGCTCTTAACACGGGAGTCAATGGGAATACGAGCATCGTTTTCGCTTAATGAGCTATTTTGGCTGATCGTATCTTGCTCGTTAAGCGAGACGCGCCTGAAATTGCTTTAGAAAAACACACGATGGGAGGGAATTACAAAGTGGTAGTGCGAGGGAAGAAGCAGAGAAAAGCATTGTGAGCTGCAGTGTTGGCGAGCGAGTGGGTTGAGTATTTTCAAATGCGGCGTGCTGGTTGAACGCAGTGTGAATAGTGGTGAGACTGGCATACCCGAGTGCTCAACACGGGTGGCAGAATCAACAGGTCAAGTGAACAGCCACAGTGCTAGGAGGCGATAGCAGAGTGAAAGAGGAGGTGGACCCTGGGAACCTCGAGCGCTCATCCAAGCAGCTCACCCCTCCTGCAGTTCCCCCGCCCCTCCAGCCCACTCACCAGAGGGGGGGCGGTGTCAGGGCTGGCACAGGTCCACGAGCGCCACCACACGGCACACCCCCCCGCCCCCCCTAATCTCTCCTCCTGCACCGGGCGCTCCATCTCGCCCATCCACGAGGCAGGCAACACGCTGCCGCCGCTCAGATAGGGTGACGTCTCTGCCCAGCAGGGACCAGATCCTCGTAAGAGTGAGAGCTCGTGCTATTTTATTTATTCATTGCCATTATTCTTGTTTACAGAAAAAAGCCTCACTGAGTCTCGTGACTTTTTTCAGGAGGGTCCTGCCAAGTCTTCTACGTTGAGGGCAATGATTGCTCTCAATAATGAGTAAGAGGCAGGTAATAAAAAAAAAACATTATGATCCGCAACACTGACACACAATGGTCCTAAATCTTGCGATGGACGTCATGGGATGTTGAACGTCCACTGTGAAACAGAGGGCACGTGTTTTTACAGTTAATGTACCTGCAGTATTAATCACGCACGGCTGCTCGATTCGAACCATAAACAACTGCAACAAATGGCGAGCGCGCTAACTCTGGGCCATGTCACCGCTCCGGACAAAGAGTTGACAGACAATGCCTTCGTAGAGTCCCCTGCATAACCACACTATGGGCATTACACGGTCACAAACTCCTCTGCAGATGAAGACAGTGACCTTTAGGCTCGGGTAAGTATTTTCCCTGCTGAAGTGCAGAATATACAACTTGTTAAACCTCTACACTGTAGATCGAAGCAGCCACCACCACACTGCAGATAACAGCAACCACCACAACACTACAGGTCACAACAACCACAGCCACACTGCAGGTCACAACACCCACCACCACACTGCAGGGCACAGCAACCACCACCACACTGCAGGTCACATCAACCACCACAACACTGCAGGTCACAACAACCACCACCACACTGCAGGTCACAACACCCTCCACCACACTGCAGGGCACAGCAACCACCACCACACTGCAGGTCACATCAACCACCACAACACTGCAGGTCACAACAACCACCACAACACTGCAGGTTACAACAACCACCACCACACTGCAGGTCACAGCAACCACCATCACACTGCAGGTCACAACAACCACCACAACACTACAGGTCACAACAACCACAGCAACACTGCAGGTCACAACAACCACCACCACACTGCAGGGCACAGCAACCACCACAACACTGCAGGTCACAGCAACCACCACAACACTGCAGGTCACAACAACCACCACAACACTGCAGGTCACAACAACCACCACAACACTGCAGGTCACAACAACCACCACCACACTGCAGGTCACAACAACCACCACAACACTGCAGGTCACAACAACCACCACAACACTGCAGGTCACAGCCACCACCACCACACTGCAGGTCACAACAACCACCACCACACTGCAGGTCACAGCCACCACCACAACACTGCAGGCCACAACAACCACCACCACACTGCAGGTCACAACAACCACCACCACACTGCAGGTCACAGCCACCACCACAACACTGCAGGTCACAACAACCACCACCACACTGCAGGTCACAACAACCACCACCACACTGCAGGTCACAGCCACCACCACAACACTGCAGGCCACAACAACCACCACCACACTGCAGGTCACAACAACCACCACCACACTGCAGGTCACATCAACCACCACCACACTGCAGGTCACAACAACCACCACCACACTGCAGGTCACAACAACCACCATCACACTGCAGGTCACAACAACCACCACAACACTGCAGGTCACAACAACCACCACCACACTGTAGGTCACAGCCACCACCACAACACTGCAGGTCACAACAACCACCACCACACTGCAGGTCACAGCCACCACCACAACACTGCAGGTCACAACAACCACCACAACACTGCAGGTCACAACAACCACCACAACACTGCAGGTCGCAGCCACCACCACAACACTGCAGGTCGCAGCCACCACCACACTGCAGGTCACAGCCACCACCACAACACTGCAGGTCACAACAACCACCACAACACTGCAGGTCACAACAACCACCACAACACTGCAGGTCACAACAACCACCACAACACTGCAGGTCACAACAACCACCACCACAACACTGCAGGTCACAACAACCACCACAACACTGCAGGTCACAACAACCACCACAACACTGCAGGTCACAACAACCACCACCACAACACTACAGGTCACAACAACCACCACCACAACACTGCAGGTCACAACAACCACCACAACACTGCAGGTCACAACAACCACCACAACACTGCAGGTCACAACAACCACCACCACAACACTACAGGTCACAACAACCACCACCACAACACTGCAGGTCACAACAACCACCACCACACTGCAGGTCACAACAACCACCACAACACTGCAGGTCACAACAACCACCACCAAACACTGCAGGTCACAACAACCACCACAACACTGCAGGTCACAACAACCACCACAACACTGCAGGTCACAACAACCACCACCACAACACTGCAGGTCACAACAACCACCACAACACTGCAGGTCACAACAACCACCACAACACTGCAGGTCACAACAACCACCACCACAACACTACAGGTCACAACAACCACCACCACAACACTGCAGGTCACAACAACCACCACAACACTGCAGGTCACAACAACCACCACAACACTGCAGGTCACAACAACCACCACCACAACACTGCAGGTCACAACAACCACCACCACACTGCAGGTGACGACACTTCTCTCTCTGCTTCCTCTCTCGAACCGCTCCACTCTCGAATTCCCTGTCAATGTCTCTTTACCAAGTTTCCATAATACCCTGACTCAATTTATGATACGTGTTAATATTACAACTGTATATGTGTTATTAATCATTTTTGTGCACCGTTTGCGATGTCTTCTTTAACGTGGTTGCTTTTCATCTGATTTATTGTAGTACTCAAGTTTTCATGTTGTTGCTTTTCTCATTTTGGTGACACAAGCTCCCTCTAGGAAAATGAGAATCTCTTATGGTCTCTCGAATTCTCACCTGGACAAACAAAATCAACTGAAATGTGTTAAGAGAAAGCAATTGCTCTCTTTGTTTACAAACAAATGTGGTTTGTAACAAGACACGCAGGTGTGCAGCAGGGGTGGAAGATGGCAGCCTTCACGCGGCCCACGCTGTTAAGTGAGTACTCATGACGAATGCCATCAAAGTGGCGACTGAACATCGATCTCCTCGTCTCCAGAACAACAACACGAGCCACGCCAATGGCCCCTCTTCAGGGCCAAACAACGCGCGCCAGATAGGTCCTGGGACAAGGAGCCTCCAAACGAACATCGAGAGACTCTCCCGGCAAAGTGCGAGTATCTCTTGAACGTAATGAAAACGTGTAACATTGATGTGCTGACACTCCAAAAGATCCACGTCTTGGATGTCCTACATGGCAGTCCCTATCACATCCCAGGATACCTCACGACGAGCCATTACCACCAGAAATATGGCTTGGCCATATATGTGAAGAACACATCAAAGAGTTCTACGCCTTCTCACCAATTAAAAAAGAAACCACCTACACCAAAGAATGAAGATAGGGGGACTGCAATGTGTAAAAGCCAATTATAAAAAATGGCCAAAAGGCAGTGCACCTAAGTGCACCAATCCTAGCCCTATACGTTGGTGACTTTAACAGCCACCATACTATATTGGGCTATGCAGTAGATCAGGCTGACGGCAAATACCTCACTGACTAGATGCCTGCCGAAGATCTGCACTTGGTTTTCGATCCCATGCACTCTGCTCACTGGCAACGTGATTACAACCCAGCACTCACCATCGTTTCCAAATATCAAAGTGGGAGCACACTTCACTCATACTCCCAAGCTTCCCCAAAAGTCAACAGAGGCCTATCATCACCCACATCGGCATCGAAATCCCCGCGATTGTGTCAAAACGATTATCAAGATGGAACCTGGCCAAAGCTGACTGGGACCACGACAAGGAGGTCATAGAAAGAGTGGCGAGTAGAATTCCCGTGACACCGGAATGTTATCACCGTTTTGTTGGCCTCCTTACTGCAGCTGCTAAGAAGAGCATTCCCCGAGGCTTCCGGAAAAAATCCACTACCTGCTAGACAAAAGAGACTCAGGACCTGCTCCGACAGTACAACCAGTCGGGCAGCCCACAGGTTGTTAGAGTCTTTAGACTCAGCCAGACGTCAGCGGTGGATTGAGTGCGTTGAAGGCCCTGGACTTCACAAACTCCAGCCGCCGTGCCTGGGCCCTACTACGACATCTGGGTACTGCTAACCCAACAGAATACCGGACCGCAAGAGTCCTGCCTAACTCTATAGCCTCCAAACTAGTGAAGAACACAAAAGGACCGCTCGATATGAACATCAAGCGAGAGATCTATCGCAAATTACACCAGACATTGGCCTCAATTTCTTCACAAGACCCCACTGCCATCAGCAGAGGAAGTGAGGGAAGGGTCTGGCTGAAATTAAGAAAGGTAAGGCTGCTGGCAGAGATTGTATCCCCCCAGAATTCCTCTATCACTTCAGTCCTCAGGGACACCTGATGGCTAGCAAACCTGTACACCAAAACCATGAAAACCAGATGCATCTCAATAGCATGGCAGGAGGCAATGGTCATTGCAAAACCCAAACCGGGCAAGCCAACCAATGACGCGGGAAGCTATAGGCCGATATCACTCCTGTGCACGACCTAGAAACTCGTGGAATTCATCATCCTCTGGAGAATTATCCCCCTTGTCGAGTCAGTGATCCCTGAAGACCAAGCGGGATTCCGGCCTGGACGTAGCTCCTGTGACCAAGTTTTGGTGATGCACAATAAGGTCGGATTTAAGAAGAAATCCAAGACTGGTGCAGTCTTTGTGGACTTGTCATCGGCCTATGGCACAGTCTGGATCAAGGGCTTGATGTTGAAGCTCGCAAGGACCATTCCTTGCCTCAAACAATATGCCTAATATGGAAAATGCTGAGCAATAGGCGACTGCGTGTCTATGTAGGTGACAAAACCAGCTCACTCCGGTTCCTCAACTGTGGATTACCACAAGATTCGGTACCCGCGCCAATGCTCTTCAATGTCTCTATGAGAGAAATTGCCACCAACCGGGTCACATACATTTGTTAATGCGGATTACCTTGCCCTGGCAAGCCAAGCACCCACTTTAAATGACATGGAATCTACTCTGAACCAAACACCATGGGGGAATATTTTTGGAAATGGGAGGCTGAAGCAAAGCAAAGTCCCCACAAAATAACAGTCACTGCATTACGTCTTGATAATAGGAGCACCAAGCACACTCTAAAAGTTACTGACCTTCTGCGGCAACACTGTGCAACACGACCCCACTTCAAACTAACTTGGAGTGAAGCTGGACCATACGCGAACCTTCCATGACCACCTTAAAAAGGTAGCTGCCAAGACCAAAACACGGGTCAACCTGGTCCAGAAACTCGCAAGCACAAACTGGGGAGCATCAGCACAAGTGCTACGGACATCAACGATGGCCTTTGTGTACTCTGTAGCCGAGTACTGTGCACCAGTATGGACCAGAAGTATCCACACTCGACTTGTTGATGTCCAACTAAACACTGCAATGCCATGTATCACTGGAAGCCTCAAGTCAACCCCAACACCGTGGCTGTCCGTGCTATCACACATCTCTCCCCCACCCATCCATCACAATGCTGCAACACTCCAGGAAGTCCTGCAAATCGAAGAAAACAGTCGCCTTCCCATTCATCAGGACCTCAATAACCATGCGCTTAACCTTCAACAATGTGAATTCAACCCCAATGAAGCTTTGAGAGATAATTGGAGTTCAAAAGAATTCACAAGCAAACACCTTGTGAAAGAACCAACGCAGACAATCCCTGGATTTGATATTCTACAAAGCTCATGGTCCACCCTAAACCGCATCTGCATGAACCATGGCAGATGCGGATACCTGATGCACCAATGGAAAATTAAAAACTCTCCGGTGTACGACTGTGGTCATCCAGAACAGACCATACAACAACATATAATGACGCAATGCCCGATCCACAAATATGAAGGAGACATAACACAGTGATACACTACTCCGCTGCTCCTGATGTGGTTGTCTGTCTTGACCACCAGCCGCACGACAACAAGAAGGTGTGCAGCATTGCATGTAGAAAAGCACTCAGCCTTAACCAAACCAACAGCTAAAAAGAACGGAACGTGCCTACTTTGTCATTTACAAACTCAAAAAGATGAGAAAATGTGTTCTAGATAAGGCCACAAAACGTGGCCTGGAGAAGGCCACTTTTTTTGCGTGCAAACAATGCACACCTTTTGTGCGTTTGCAGCCCGCATTAATATGCCCATCGCGATGGGCGAGTTCGTCATTTACACATTTGAGATAAACATGGTTTCTATCGGCGGGAACCCACCGCCCTTGCTGGAGGAGGAGAGGCCGTCCATGTCGAGGCTGCTACGCGAGGGTGGCAGGCTCAGCGCGGCGCAGGGCACGAGGCCCTCGGATGACGTGCTGCCCTCGCCGGCGCGCACCAGGCACCAGTCTGCACGTTCGCGTCCTCGTTCCAGCACCTCCACCACCTGGCCCTTGCGCAGGCTCAGCTCCCCCGAGCTGGCCGCAGAGAAGTCCTGCGATGCCACCGTCATCTCGCAGCCACCCGACAGCTGGCGGGGGGACAGCAGGTAAACGGACGTGCGTCAAATACAGCTGCAAGTGAAGTTACCGGACAGAATCGACAGGGCTCCGGCTTCGCGAGGCTTGCGTGAATGTGTGTGCACACGTACGCATGTGTGAGTGCAGCTGGTTCATGTGTGGTGTTGGTGGTAGGTGAGTGCTGTGAAAGGTTTGGAGGGTGCGAGTGGTTGTTGACTGGAGCAGTCTGGGGTGGTGTGTCATGCTGCGTGTGGGTGGCTGGTGAGTGATTTGGTTGGTGAGTAGTTGGTGAGTGTAGGTGACTGGTTAGTGATGTGGATGGTGGAGGTGGTTGGCGAGTGGTTGATGAGTGGTGGGTTGGTGTTGCGTGTGTTTGGCCGGTAAAAGCGGCGGTGATTTGTCGATGAGGCAGTAGTACCCGGTCGCTGTCCACGGTGAGCTGGGAGTTGCGGGACGTGAGAGAGGCGGTGTCTGGCTGGCTGCTGCTCTCTCCGAGGCTGTCTGCGTCCTCTCCACCCTCCCTGCACCCAGCACAGAGAAAATAGCATCACACAGAGCACAGGGAGCACAGCACCGAGCCCGGCACAGCACTCGCAGCAGGTGCAGCATGTTCAGTGAGCACAGCATGTGCAGCACGTGCAGCATGTACAGCCTGTGCAGCACGTGTAGCCTTGGCTGCAAGTGCAGCCTGCGCCACATGTGCAGCATGTGCAGCTGGCGCAGCTGCTGCTGTTGCCACTGTACAATCTGCGGCTACTGTTGTCCATCCTGCTGCTTTTGGTGTTGCTGTGTTTGCTGCTGCTGCACGACCCGCCCGGCCTCCAGCAAGCGGTTGGTACAGAATGGCAATCTGTGAGCATCACAGCATCTGTACTCACCAGTAAACATTCACCATCACGTTACATTCCCACTCCTAATTCACCATTTCCCTTTGTGGACAACGGAGACCAGGTGGAAGGAGGGCTTACGCAATGCCCTGCAACCAGGTCACGCGCGCAGTTGCACTCGAAGAGAGTCGAGTGACTGTTAACCAAGGCTGTGTAAACCTCAAATCTAAATACAACCGTTGCACATCGCCTCACCTGGAGCGGTGCTTGGCCCCAGGAGTACGTGGCACCTGGATGGGCTCTTTGAGCGGCCCCTTCAGGTGCAACGTGCGTTCCTGGATCGCCTCGTGGATACGCTTCACCCACTCCTGCTTTGTGTCCAGATTGGACGCCTGTACGCGCACGCAACCAATTACCTTCGCACAACACCACTGCCACCACCGCCACCACCCATCTACCGCACAACGGCGGTGACACGGCACAGCGGTGTCGTGCTCGCTGCTTGTTGCAGAGGTTGTGGTTTAAATCTGGAGGGCTGCCCTCGTTGACAAGTGCGGCCTGTGTAATAACCGTAGAATACGACGAGCCGTCTGCTTCACAATGGACGTTAAAGATCGAGTGAAACACAGAAACCGTAGCTCCTTACTGTCAAAACTTCGCAGGATCCTCCTGAAAAAAGATGATCTTGAAAGTCCATGAGGCTTTAGTCGCAACCTTACCCTCGTACGAGTTGCTATTTCCACACGACAGAGGAAGGCTACAACCCCAGCCGCCACCACCAGCGCATAACCTTCACGTAACCACCACACAACCGCCATCAGTAGAGTGGCTTGCAATTTTGGTGAAGGATTTACTCAGCCAATCACTCCTCAGGGATAGATAAAACGAGTACCACTTTGTGGGGAAGTGAACAGTGCTTGTCCTATGGATAGGCTCACTGCCACCATAGGAATATGGAATAGCCACTGGTCCAGGGCAGTAAACGGGAGATGAGCACTGCTCATTTTGAGCAAAAACTTGGACGTGATTTGATTGAACAGAGTAATGGCTGCGAGTGTTGCTACACGACACAAAAATAACCACCACACAACGAACGTCACAAACCCACCCCCACCGCCACTTTCGTGACTCCACAAAAGCGGCGGTTTGGCCGCCAGGGAACTCACCCGCATGACGAGGCGGTTGTCTGACGTGGGGGTGCGGCCGACCCACAGCGCGAACTTACAGGGGTCCCCCTCCACGTGCTCCGACACCCCCAACTCCGACGTCTGTGGGGGGGCGAGGAGAAGGATGGAGGAAGGGAGGAGGGTGGGGGGAGGAGGAGCCACAAACGCGCACGCTTTATTCAGTGCAATATTCACCCGGATAATCCCTTGAGATGGAACGCCTCGCTTGCAAGGGTGTGCAGGGTGTCGGCTGACACACAGCAAACACGAATTGACACTTGTACAAACATACACACAGGTATACACTCATACACCCCCGCACCTCCGATTAGGATGGTGGTGCAAAAGAAGTTCAACACACACACACAAAGTTCCCTGATATCCTTAACAGACTGTTGGGGCAAGTGCTACTAGTGAGCAGCTGAGAAGGCACCACGCCCGGCCACCTTTGTCTCCCCTGTGGTGATATTTACACACCGCACCAGGTACTCATTTGAGGTTGAGTCGACCTAGGGGAGGTCCAGGACCAGCTCTGGTGTTGCCCTTGAGCAGGAATCGAACTTGGGTCGTCGTGTTCGTAACACAGCACGCTAACCGCTACACTACCGCTCCCCACAAGGAATGGTATACATACCACTATGCTTCACCACACTATACAGTACACCCCTCGCAACACCACAGTTAACCCCACAACACTATACACCAGTTTATACATCACTTACCACTGGCTGAGTTGACACTCATACATATGTTGTGGAGTAGCCTCATGGAGTCATGGGATAGTGGGATGACATCATGTGACGGGGATTGTAAGGGGGTACACTTAAGGGGGACCCCGTGATGTAAGGGGGGTCGTTGTGGGAGCCCGGGCTGTGAAGCGGCTAAGAGAGGTCTCTCTCGCTCGTGAACGGACGGAGTTGACTGAACCCCCGTCCCGGGTTTCGACGAGTGGGAGAGCCGTCGAGATAGCCGAGGGTAATGCTCGAGGAAGTCCGTGAGAGCCGGCTAGGGAGAAGTGGGGTGCTGCTCTCGCTCGGTCGGGCGGTGATGGCTCAACCCCTGTCCCGACTCGGGTGGGAAAGCCCAAGGGAATAGCCGAGGCTAGGGACAAGAGTAGAGCCGAGGTCCAAGGGAAGGGCCGAGTGTAGTGTGCACTGGTGTGAGTTAGTGTGATTATTAACAGTGTTAATAAACCGGCATAAGCCCGTCCAAGAAACTCCGAGTCTGCATGGTTCTACACCTCAACACATACACACATAAACACTCACACATATTTAAAAAACATGTTGAAATGCATACAGCTATTTTAAATCTAGAAATTATGCAGTTTGCATTCATACAATGAATACAGAATTAAGTGGTACACATGGCTGGTTTGTATAGAATGCACTCGCTCTGTGATGGTTGCAGACGTTGAGTGGTGAGCGAGTTTTTATCACAGAATTAAATCAGCTGGGACTGGCGGCACGAGTTGGTGGGTCTGGGAGATGGTTCCATGCTGAAGCAGCTCTGAGCGAGGGTGTGCCTGTGCGGGTTTGATCTCTAGGGACGGTTAAACTTTTGTGCCTGTGGGACCGTAGAGCATTTTTTTTCTTGAGTAAAATGAGAGGTGTTGAGTTAAGAGTGGGGGGGGGGGGGGAATTAGATGCAGATGTCTGTAGATAACGGACGCCCACACATCACGGAGGTAAGGGACCCCTCCAATTAGCAAGGTTGGCTACGCGGTGCGAAACAAGTTCAACATACATACATACAAGTAAGCGGCACGAATCAGAGAGGGGTGCGTCACCCACAGGAATCTTGTGCTTGTAGAGGTACTTGCTCCTGCCTGAGGAGTCCTTCTGCTCCTTGCTGAAGAGCAGGGCCATGTCGAAGAGGAAGAGGTGCCTCTCCCGGACCTTGCGCAGCAGAGAACGCGAGTCCCACACCTGGAACGTCTCCTGCAGCAGCAGCTCCCCCTGAGCGGCCACACTCTCCTCCAGACCCGTGCACACTCCGCCCACACGAGCAGGCACACCGATATTAGACTCAAAGACCACTTGTCGCCTCGGTAGGCTGCTGGGGGCAAGTGCTGTTCGTGAGCACCGATGAAAGTCCAGCACAGAACACGAGGGGGTTGTGCGACCAGAACCACGCCTGGCCTGCCTTTGTCTCCCCAGTGCGGATGTTTACACACCGCGCCAGGCACTCATTTAAGGCAGAGTCGACCTAGGGGAGGCTCACGACTGGTTCAGATATATGGCACTAATGTTGGTCGTGAGCAGGAATCGAACTTGAGTCGCCGAGTTTGTAGTGCAGTGCGCTAACCCACTGCACCACCGCTCCCCCCACAAAGATACAATAACACACATTCACACACATTCCCATCCAGGCACCAAAATTACAAAAGCGATAACACACAATACAGCATGATCATGAAGCAAGCAGACATCAGAGCAAAAATAACAAAACAGAAATCAGTGAAAAAACAACAAAAGAGATTGAAAGCTGTGCACAAATATAAACAATATCACAAGAAACAAATGTCCTGGAACAAAAGTTGGCTTGGACAAATGACTAAAAAATAAAAAGGGAAAGTCCACTGACTCTGCGGCCTACCTTCCAGCATGCTGAGATGCATGGCGTCATTGGCTTTCTTTGGGACGCTCAGCATCACCTCGAGGCCCTCCTTGATCTCGCCCGTGCCCTCCTCACAGCACGTCAGTAGCTCCTGGTGGGGACAGGCACGCACGCGCCTGCAGTGAGAACACGGAGGTGCCTCCACTCCACGTGCACGCGCATCTGCGTCTGCGCGTGGAAGCAATTTCAAGTCAGTCAGCGCATAACACCGGGGTCTTTCCCGTCACCTCATGGCGGCGAGCCTTCCACTCTTCATGTGATAACTTAAAAGTGCACCTACCTGGCGCAAGCCCTGGGGTGATGTCAATGCTGATTCGTGGCTAATGGTGGCTGCTGCTGCTGCTGTTGTTGTGTGCGTGCGTAAATAAGCAATCGTGTGGGGAGCGTCGGTGTAGAGGTTAGCGCACGGTGCTATGAACGCAGCAACCCGAGTTCGATTCCGCGCTCACAGCTAACATCGGTGATGAAATATGAACGTATTTCCTAGTAGCTGTTTCAGTGTGTAAAACATCAGCACTGGGGAGACACAGTCGCCTGTCTTTGTCTGCACGCGTGTGAGGCCATGTGGGCTGCACCTTCAGCAACAGCTGGTACTTAGTGATGCGCTGCACGGGCTTGATGAGCTGCGAGGAGATGGAGTTTGCAAGACTGTGCTTCTGCTGGATCTCCTGCGCACACGGGGGGGAGCGCCACCGGGACGTCATTTGGAAAAGGTAGGCCTTTGTGCATGCCAGGGTCACAAACCAAATGCAAACATTTTTGAAAAATTACACCAAAAACTACTTGAACACGCAGCAACTATTGGCTTCAACTATGATACCCTCCCGAAAAACAGTCATGGGTAAACAATCAAAGTAATAACCTTTCGTATTAGCGGACTAGAGCTTTGCTCCGACGCACGCAGAAGCAAACGAGCTTTCTGCTCCGTCGCTTCCTAAATTCAACAAACTACAGGAACCCTCACATCAAAGAAGGTGCCCCCGTGCTCCAAGATGAGCTGGCTTGAGTCGGGCTTGTTCTTGCAGTAAGCCACATACATCTGGAACCTGTCCGCCTGCGCGTGAGAGAGGGAAGGGAGAGCGGCGCGTGAGAAGGTGTCGAGAAGCAGGCGTGCTGCAGGCGACAAGAGAGAGGAGGAGAGCGCAGCCTCACCCAGGTGACGAAGCAGTGGCCCACGTCCTCCGGCAGCTGCTCGTACTTCTCCAGCTCTTTCAGGAAAATGCTGCGGGGAGGGGAGGGGAGCGACACGACCCCGTCACCCTCAGCGTGACGCGCGCCTGCCAGCGTTCCATTTCTTTACAAGACACACGCATGGCGCCCTCGACAAAAGGAGCACCGCTCTGCTTAGGAGGTCAACAGTAGTTGTCCGACGGAGAGATTCTCCCTCGCTAAAGGAATAATGGGAATGTGTGTGTGTAAGTTGAACTTCTTTTGTACGTAGCCAACCGTGCTAATGAAGCAGTTCTTATCATGTGGAATGTTGAGTTTCCACCGCTGGCTCTGCAGGGCTGTAAAGAGGCCTCCAAACACAGAGGGAGGTGTGGGAGAGGGGGGACGAACTTGTTGTGGAAGTCGTAGATGTCGCGGATGTTGCCGAACACGAGCTGCTCCTTGTTGACGATTCCCGGTGGAATCTCCTCGATGCCGCTCGTCATCTCCCACAGGTACGTCTGCACCACCACGCAGTGCCATCACAACACAGTGCTACCACCACCATATCACAACACACTGCTGCCACCACTGCCACCTCACAACACACTACTACCACTACCTCGAAACACCATCACACCACACTACCACTATCACCTCACAACACACTACCACCACTACCACCTCGCAACACACTACTACCTCGCAACACCATCACAACACACTATCACCACTGCTACCTCAGAACACACTAACACCACCACCACCACCACGCACTGCTTTCATGATGCAACGCAGTTTCTCTCAAGACTGTGCTGAACGCTCCAAACGAGAGTAACGCTCACGAAAGCTTCACAGTGAGGACACCCAATAGTGAACGAGGGAAGCGCAGGTGAAACGGGCAACCGCGTGCGGTGGACGCTGTGGGCAACACCTCGATGCACTGGTGAAGGTCTCGCACGTAGGCCTTCTCCGTCTGCAGCAGCTCCGCCATGATGAACCTGAAGGCAACGCCGGCAGCCACCACCACATCAGCATCAGCAGATTGGATCGTGAAGACAACATGTCAGATAATGCGCCAATTATTGACTTCCTTCTAATCAGTTCTTGGACCTGTCTGGTGGAAAAAGTGCTGATGGAAGCCACTGCTGTCATGTCCAAGATTCACTCGAGTAACTCACTCTCTGACGGCCAGTCTCCTCCTTATCACTCTTCTATAGCTACTACCATGGTTACTGTTTCTGTGAACTTCACTCATGATGAGGAATCGGTCTATCAGACGGACTGCTTCGTCTCATCCACACTGTTTAACCGCCACAATGCAGGTTACAACAACCCACTCATTTACACACTCATGCACTCATCCACCACACTGCAGGTCACAACAACCCACTCATTTACACACTCATCCACTCATCCACCACAATGCAGGTTACAACAACCCACTCATTTACACACTCATCCAATCATCCACCACAACGCAGGTTACAACAACCCACTCATTTACACACTCATCCACTCATCCGCCACAATGCAGGTTACAACAACCCACTCATTTACACACTCATCCAATCATCCACCACACTGCAGGTCACAACAACCCACTCATTTACACACTCATCCACTCATCCGCCACAATACAGGTTACAACAACCCACTCATTTACACACTCATCCAATCATCCACCACAATGCAGGTTACACCACTTCCCTTTCGGTTTCCTTTGTATTCTTTCATTTTGGAATTCCCTCCCACCGTCTCCTTTCCCAGTACCTATTTATAACCTTGCTCAATTGAAGAAAATGTAAAAATAAATGTGTATCTATTACAACTTTAACGATGCAGTATGTTGCTGGCCGCTTGACGTTTCGGGCCTGTGCTCATCCCTGCCTGCACTCGCACTCAACATCCACCCACCAGGGCTCTGCGCATCATTCGCGGCCCAAGAGGCGGCTGTTCAGTTAAACGCCGAGCACCCCGGGTCCCTGCAGCATTGTGCGGAGGTGGCGAGGGACTCAACTCTTTCCGTCTCGCCGATTTCCTCTTCTCCTCGTTGAGCTCGTGACTGGTGTCTCGCAGCTTGACCTCTGGCCCCGTGAGGCATGCTGGGCTGCTCTCTGGCCGCAGGCTCTGATTGGCCGGTTCAGGCTTACCCCCCGACTCGGCCAACCCCAATGGGACTGTGTCAAGCTGCAGATCGCGATCGTTCTATACGCGGCGAGTTCCCGAGGGCCACACGGACAGAAACAAACGGACATGACTAAGATTAACGGTTAGGGCAGAAATCGGTATCAGGTTCACAAGTTGTTTGGTTTGTGATTAGTCGCCTAGACGATGGCTCGGGCAGGTTTGGGTTACGACCGACCATCGCTCCGTCGACAGTTATCATCGTAGATGACATAGAATAATCATTAGCGTTGACAGTATCTCATGAGCAGTCAGGCTTGCTTGAACCAATACCGGAAAATTTCAAGATGTTTGTTAGGCAAGGATCTTCTCTGTAATGTATGGGTCATATTTAAATATAAAACTATATAATACACAACATTAAATTATCATGAGCATTGTTGTGGAATATAGGAAGTCAGCATGGCTGATACTTCACAAAAAATACTTTAATTTAAAAATGCGGAGGAACAGATGTGGGACAGGGGGCGTCTTTTCTGCCTATTTATTTAGCTATGCAAATTAGGCCATTGCCAGCGACGACGCATCCGAGCCATCCCCAGCAGCAGCGGCAAGCGTGGTGTATTCCGCCGATGCTGCGGATCACACGGACGAGGCCACACCTGTGGCGGGAGGCCCAGTGCAGCCTCCAAGGCGGCCCGGTGCTTGTGGGCGCGGCAGGAGAAGTCGCGGTAGCGTTTGTCGACGGCCGTGACCCACTGGCGGAAGTCGACGGCGTGAGCGTGCCCCTTGGCCAGGAAAGACTCTGCTAGCCGCACCAGCAGCACCACCTTCTCACGCACCTCCTGCACCGAGCAGCAGCAGCAGCAGTTTTACACGCACGCACGGTGCATATGCCCACGAATGTGAGCACGCGCACGCCGATGTGCGTGAGTGCGCGCGCGTGTGTATGTGGTAGTGCACGTGTGCTATTGTACGTGTGCTAGTGTGCGCGCGTGTGCCAGTGGGCGTGCGTGTGTGTGTGTGCCTTGGCTGAGGACGAGAAGCTGTCGTGCTCCTGCAGCAGGGCACGGCTCTCGTCGGGCGTCTGCCCAGTGCACGAGTGCGTGGAGAGGTAGAACTCCCCCGTGTCGTGGATCCAGCTCAGCACCTGCGGGGTTCACACACACACACACACACGCACACCCATATGAAGGCAAATATCCCCCGTATAGCCTTCACAGACTGTTGGGGCAAGTACTGTTAGCGAGCACCTAAAAAGGTCGGCACAGCACACAAGGGGGTGGGTGGTCAATACCACGCTCGGCCGTCTCTTTCATGGCGATGTTTACACACTGCATTAGGTACTCATTTGAGGTTGAGTCGACCTAGGGGAGGTCCACGACCAGCTCTGTTGTTGGCCGTGAGCGGGAATCGAACTCGGGTCGCCATGTTCGTGGCGGAGCACGCTCACCGCTACACTACAGCTCCTCACAAGAAATAATATAATAACCACTACGCTCCACCACACTCTACAGTACACAGCTCTCTTAATACCACAGTACACCCCACTATACTACACACCAGTTCACATATCACTTGCCACTGGTGTAAGCCATGGCAATAAATCGACCCAGATACAAACACAAAGATCCCCCGTGTGGCCCTGAACAGTGCTGTTCGCCATCAGTATGCACGAGAGGTTGGTGTGGACAGAATCGCGCCCGGCCGCCTTTGTCTCCCCAAGCACACACGCACAGACACACGCACAGGGACCGGGCGATACGCTCTACTCTCTTGTGTGCTGTTGGCTGGCCGTCTACGTGCAATTCCAGTGTCCGTGTGTTTCCTTCTATTTATCCAGAAAAGCCTCAGGGAGTCTCAGCGCTTCTTCAGGAGGTTGCTGTGTTGAGATGTTTGGCCAATGCCACACACAAAGAAAAAACACTCAAAGATGGACATTTAGAATGTGTTGTTGTACTGCCACCTAGCGGCGTGTAACGTCTGTGTACGTCTCCAGCTCTGCGTGCGCGGTCGCACCTGCTTGGCGCTGCGCTCGAACAGCACGTACTGCTGACACTGCTCCAGGCGGCGCTTTCGGACCGTCCAGTGATGCAGGACGCGGTTCTCTCTCTGCAGCAGCTCCCCCAGGATCACTAAACACGGCCCACAAACCCCCACGCGCGGCACGCACATCTTTGAGGGCAGGGCGCACGTGCTGCAGCACACGCAAAAGGTGCGGGGGAAATTTGGGATGAGCGCAAAGAACGCCGACGGCGCCACCTCGTGGCAACAAATACAAAACACCGGGTTCACGCGGCGGGGTTCAGAGGCAACCCGTACAGAGTGCTGACCTTTGACCTGCTGCTCAGGGCCGCGGGCGGGGCTGAGGAAGCCGGGCTGCGTCACGCTGTTCCTGTGGATGCACTTGAGGAAGACCTCGGCGTTGCGCCGCGCGAGCGTGCAGGCCTGCCAGGGCCAGAGGGTTGTTACCCCCACCCCCCTCGACTCCACCATCACAACCCCCACCCCCCCTCGACTCCACCATCACAACCCCCACCCCCCCTCGACTCCACCATCACAACCCACACCCCCCCTCGACTCCACCATCACAACCCCCACCCCCCCTCGACTCCACCATCACAACCCCCACCCCCCCTCGACTCCACCATCACAACCCCCACCCCCCCTCGACTCCACCATCACAACCCCCCCCCTCGACTCCACCATCACAACCCCCACCCCCCCTCGACTCCACCATCACAACCCCCACCCCCTCTCGACTCCACCATCACAACCCCCAACAGCCATCGACTCCACCATCACAACCCCCAACAGCCATCGACTGCACCATCACAACTGTCATCCTCTCGGACTCCACCGTTACAATCCCCACATCATAGCAGCTTTCACAAACACAGCCTCCACAATAACAGCCTCCACCCAAACCTCTGCTACCTTGAGGAAGGCCTCCTTCTGCTCCAGGTGCTTGTGAATGATGGGCTCCACGTGATCGTTCTCGGCGCCAGGGCCCAGTTTGTCCGAGCCCCCGCACCAGTCCTCCTCGCGCTTGTACTCCTGCTCCAGGCTGTCCAGCACGGAGCACACCTGGCGAGACAAACACCGCGGTTGACCTACGCAGGGCCGAGCTGACGCTCAACTTTGGGCTGTGTACAGCCTTTACAGCCGGGCCACCTCCTCGCATTGCTCGTTTTGTTGTTTTAACAAGACCAGTCTAGTGACCTGCAGTGTGGTGGTTGAACACAGTGTGGACGGGACGAAACGGTCAGTGTGGTAGAACCGAATCCTCAACATGGAGGGAGGAATAGATGAGTCAAGTTCACAGGCAGAGTAACCGTGGTAGTAGAAGTGATAGAAGAATACTCTTAGGTTTTTTCAGTAAAGTCACGTAGGTAAAAAATAAATAAAAAAATACTAATAGAAATTAAATAATTATTATTTCTATTTTTATTATTATTTATTTTTATGTTTTACCTACGTGGCTTTACCGAAAAAACCTAAGAGTATGAATTCTTGCAGTCACGAAAGCTTCAAATCTAAAATTGATAGAAGAGTGGTGATCAAGGGAGGGATTGCGGTGAATCGTGTTCAAGCAGGACGGTGTGAGCGTGCACGCTCACCTGCTGCGAGGTCTTGTAGAAAGCGACCGAGGCCGTGACGAGCTTGAGGCGGTCCTCCACCCTCAGCAGCAGCCGCTGCCAGTGCTGGGCGACCATCTCCGCGCACGAGCGCACGGCGTCCGTGGCGTAGTGGCCCGAGCCGAGCAGGGCGGCGGCCCGCTGCTGCACGCGCAGCGCGCTCTGGTGCGTCTGCTGCAGGGAGCGGTCGGGAAACAGCGACTGGGTGATGGGCCACGTGCGGGTGGGGAAGGGGGGGGCAGGTGGGATGTGCAGGGAGGTCGGGATTGTGGTGGCGGCGGCGGTGGTGGTGAAGGTGAGGGTTGATGTTCACAGGCAAAACCAAAACGGCAGAGCGACGGAGGCTCCGGAGGGAAGGGGCGGTGGGGATGTGTTCGTGCACGGGTGTGGAAGTGCATTTCAAAACCAAGCGCCAAACAATAAAAGTAAAACAAGGCCCCCGAGCAACGGCCGGTGCAAGAAGGAGGAGATGGGCACGAGGAGCAGGCAGGAAACGAGGAGGATGAGGTGGGAGTGAGAAGGGGACACGGGGGCAGGACACACGGCTCCATTAGGAGAGCTGTTCGAGGGCAAGGTCCCCCGTGCAGTACAGGCCCGGCGCGGGACACGCGCAGGTCACCGCGAGGCCGGCCGGCCGCCCAGCTCGATGGGGCATCGCGAGAGTTTTTACGCTCCCAGCTTCGTGGCCATGCCGGCTCATTAGACTGGTGGCTCCGCAGACGAGTCGCCGGCAGCGGCGCGTCCGGGCGGCATTGTTCACCGCACGTTTGCTGGTTATCGGCGTAGGAAAACCCGGGGCAACTGCACGATACGAACGCGGCCAAGAACCGAAGCAATTCAGGTTTGGATGAAGGTCGGGGGCAGCTGTGCCTTGCGCCACAGAGCCGAGGGAACATCGCGCTTCGGGGAGCGCTCCGACGGCTCCTACGAGGGGCAGCCTCGGCCGCAACTCCTCAAAGTGACACTGGCTCATGCCTCTGGGGCACGACCACACGGCCGGCATGGTCATGGCAGGTCAGCACAAGAGCCTGCGTGACGGTCTGGGGGACTGTTCTCCTGCCCAGCCCAGGGCCCTGTCAGCCACCTGAAAGCACGGGGGGGCTGCACAGAGCGGTGTCGGTGAGACTGTCATCATCACGAGTGCATTCAGGTCATTTTAAACTAAAAACAAAGCGATAATTTCTAGAACGTGTAAAGTGAAAAATGCAACTCTCAGAAGCCTATCCATTCCCCTTGGGCTTGTCTGGATAAATGCTGAGAGACTGAATTAGAGCTGAGCAGGGGCACTACCCAGGCTTGAGAGGCCAGGCTCCCAGAGACCCCCTGCAACAAGGACAAAGATCTCCCATATAGCTTTTAACAGACTGTTGGGGCAAGTGCTGTAAGCGAGCGGCTATGAATGCTGGAACGATACACGAGGCGGTGGATGGCCAGCACCACACCTGACCACCTTTGTATTCCCAGTAGCGATGCTTACACACCGCACCAGGTACTCATTTGAGGCTCAGTGGACCTAGGGGAGGCCCAGGACCGATTCAGATAATCGTCACCGGTGTTGGTCGTGAGCGGGAATCGAAGTGGGGTTGTCGGGTTCGTAGCGCAACGCGCTCACCGCGACACCACCGCTCCCAGTAACACCCCCTGCACCAGAAGCAGCCAAAGCAGGAGCACAGACGGCACAGAGTAGAGAGTGGCGCAGCAAGCACAGTAACACTGCAGCAGCAGCAGTGGCAAGAGCAACAGTAACCTGGCCCACAGGGTCAGCGGAGAGGTCAGAGGTAACCGCACCTTGTGGTTGAAGGGAAGGGACGCGCAAACTGTGCATGGGTGAAGAGCCCTTACACCACCTGTGTGTGCATGTGTGTGATCTGTGTGTATCGAGGTGCTCGCTAGCAGAACTTGCCCCAACAGTGTGTTCAGGCTATACAGGGGATGTTTTTTCTTTGTTGTGCATGTATTTGTATATATGAGTACCTGGCGTGATGTGTAAACATCACCATTGGGAAAACAAAGCTGGGTTGGCGTGGTCCTGGCCACACCACCGTTAATGTGGCGGACCAACCTTCATAGGTATCCAACAGTCAATAAAGCTATAAAATAATTGGGGGTCTGTGTTTTGTGCACACGTATGTGAATTTGTGAGCACGTGCGTGTATACGTGTGTGTGTGTGTGTGTACTGTATGGGACGTGGACCCCCCTGGTGGAGCATCTTCGCCGGTTGGAAACATTTAGGCTGGCCTGCCTACGATCCATCCTGGGTTTAACCAGGCTGGATTGTGTGAGGAGCTCACAAATCCTTGAAAGATCTGGGCAAGGTCCCATCAGTGAGCTCCTCCGGCAGGCAAGGCTGCGTTGGCTGGGTCATGTAGCCCGCATGCCCAGCCACCGCATGCCTAAACAGCTTTTGTTCGGCCGGATCGAGGGGGCTAGACGGGCGCGGCACGGGCTGGAGAAGAGATGGAGTGATGTGGTACAGGAGGACGTGGAGCTGAGTGGACTTGCCGATGACTGGTACCAGCGGTGTCAAGATCGGCCTCAGTGGAGGAGGCTCGTGAAGGACGCTACTGGGCAGTTGGAGGCAGTCGCCCTCCAACAACAACGGAGGGCGGAGGAGCGACGCTCACAACAACGAGCGGAGCGCCGGGTGGCTAAAGCACAGCAAGTTGGCACAGTAGGGGGCACAGGTGGTGCATCAGCCAGTCATCTCGGTCATCTCGGTCAGTCGACCAGTGGCACCTGGGTCTGCCCCGTGACCTCCTGCCAGCGGGCTTTCGACACTTCACGTGGCCTCAAGGTGCACTTGGCCTGGCACAAGCATCGTGGTGACGTCACCGCCACTTAGTGGCGAATGGCGGTTGTTGTTGTTGTTGTTGTATGGGACCAGGTGGCTCAGCGGTAGAGTGAGTGGCTCGTGATCAGGTTACAAGTTCAACTCCTGGTTGAGGGGTTGACTCAGCCCATCAACCCTCCGGGGTCACAAACATGAGCACCATTTTGCGGCGAAGTCAACAGTGGTTGTCCTATGGATAGCCCACCCACGCCATAGGAATGTGGAATTTGACTTGACTCTTGACTATATGTGTTCGTGCGAGCGTACCTCGATAGCGACCTGGAAGTGCTCGTGCTCCCTCTGCAGCGACTCGGCCTCCTCCAGCGAGCAGGCCGAGAGCAGCGAAGCGTTGAGCATCGACTCCCCATTACGGATCCAGCTCAACACCTGGGGGGAGACGTAGCGTGAGAGGGGGCAGCGGACAGGGCACGGCGCGACCAGCACGGGGCCGACGAGCACCGAGGAGGGAGGTTGGACGCTGGGTCGAGGGGGCGCAGGCACGGGCAGATGCGTGCGTCCGCGTTGGTGGGAAGACTGTCCACCCTTCGTGGCAACTGCAGCCGGAACCCATCCGCTGGGCCTCTTTCATCCCACAGAGATGCAGGCGTTATCGGTCCAGCTCGAGACAGGGGAATGGTAGCCTCTCTTTCCCAGCCAGTCAACTCAGTCATTACCGTCATCAGCAGCAGCCATGATCAATCCACTGCTGGATGAAGGTCTTCCCAGGCCGCCCCCACCTCTCATGGTCCCATGATGCGACAACCCATCCAATGCCTGCGCATGAAATTATCTCTTTGCTCAAGCTCCTCGGTAAACATCCTCTTGGACACAATGTCCTGTCCAAGCCCACTGACTTGATGTCACTAACCTGCATTTGCTCTCTGATCCCGGCAACCCATAGCACCTGGGTCTGTCCTGTGACCCACTGCCAGCGAGCCATCCACACTTCACGTGATGGCCTCAACATGCACCTAGCCTGGCACAAGCACTGTGGTGACGTCACCGCAACTGCGTGCTGAAAGGCGGCTATCGTTGTTGTTGCTGTGCGGGGCGGCGTGCATGCGTGTGCGAGGTCGGGTGAGAGCCAGCACCTGCTTGACCTCATCCTGGAGCTGGCACAGCTGCAGGCACTGCTCGAGGCGCTGGCGGTGCAGGTCTGCACTCCCCTCCAGCTGCAGCCTGCGCTCCTGCACGCACTGGAGCAGCTCTTGAACTCGCACACACATATCCACGTCCCCTTCGCAGACCACCTCCAGGCCTGGTGACAACCATACACGCGCACGTATGCGCATACATCAGTGGTGATGTTCACACACCGCACCAGGTACTCGTTTAAGGCTGAGTCGACATGCACACACACACACTCAGTTACAGGCACACACAGATTCTGCCGCTGCTGCGACCTCCAAGATCTGCCCTAACAGTCTCCCCCCATTTGCTCCGAGGTCATCCCTGCCTTTTGGTTGCTGGACTTGCTGTGGAGACCGCTCTAATGTCTATGTGGTTGTCACCACCCTGGCAAGCATGTTCCACCCAGCATGACCATTTTTCCCGAATAACACCTCCAACCGGAAAAACTTTACTCGGTTTTAAACGATCGAAGGACGGACGCTGCAGCAGAGACAGCAACAGAGACAATGAAGCGCCGACGCGGCTGACCTGCGGCCTGCTCCTCCAGCATGCACTGCATGAGCCCTTGCCCCTGCGCCAGCAGGTCCAGCGCCAGGTTGTTGAGGCCCAGTGACTTGTCCGAATGGAAGCGCAGCCGGCGCTCGGCCTCCGTGGGGTCCTCGGTGGAAAACTCGGTGGCGCGGCGCTCGATCTCCTCGTGCCACACCGACAGCGAGGACATGACCTGCGTGGCCGCCAGGGCGCGGGAACCGCACGGTGCGCGAGTTTCAGGTTCATTTCCTTTCACCAGGCAAGACTCCGAGCAACAACATAAAGACCAAGTATCAAAATTAAGCGAAGACGAAGATCCCCCGTATAGCCTGAACAGCACTTAACAGCACTTCCTCCAACGGATTGTTGGGGCAAATGCTGTTAGCGCGCATCTATGAAAGCCGGCACGGCACACGAGGAAGGTGGGTGGCCAGCATTATGCCCGGCTGCATTTGTCTCTCCAGTGGCGATGTTTACATATCGCACCAGGTGCTCATTTAAGGCTGAGTCGACCTAGGGGAGGCCCAGGAACAGTTAAAAAAAATCGTCACTGGTGTTGGTGGCCGTGAGCGGGAATCGAACTCGGATCGCCAGTTTCATAGCGCAACACACTAACTGCTCCCCAACATATACACACACACATACACACTCACACACAAACCTCAGTGGCCTCACGCTCAAACGAGCGGAAGCGCAACAGCAGCTGGAGCCGGACACCGCGCTCGTCAAAGAAGTCCTCCATGGAGGCCGTGGCCTCCTCCAGCTGCCGCCGCACGGCCTGCAGGTGCGCGAGCGAGCTGGCGTGGGGCGCTCCTCCACCCGTCCTACACGCACGAGCGCACAAAGACGCACGCAGGTCAATCGGTGCACATGGGATCCTCAGTGGGGAGTGGCGGTGTAGTGGTTAGCGCGCTGCCCTATGAACTCGGCGACCCGTGTTCAATTCCCGTTCATGGGAAAAACAGCGGTTATCTGAACCGGATACTTGTCGGCTAATAAAATAAAATTTGCGCGTTAATGAAATGTCTGGCGGCACGCGCCACAAGATCAAACAAGAGCTACCCGGGAAGCTGCGTCATCCGTCCACGCCACATCACCTCTCCAATCATTCCCACATGCAGCAGATCTCTTGGCGATAATCCGTTCATTTGTTCTTTTCTCAATCCGCTTGTCCTGGTGAGGGTCACGGTGGCAACATGTTGAGTTTCTATTAAATGAGTGTTCAATATTTATGTTCTTTTTTCCGTATTGTGTGTATATTATTAGGTTAGCAGTAGAGTATGAATAACTGTCAGAAAAACATCCATTGTATTTAGTATTAAATTAATGGGAAAATCCATTCCAATCGAGGGATACTTGTGTAATGTAGCTCTCAGAGACACCGTCCTGTCTTCTGTATATTTATTATTAACAAAGTCCACTGACAACTCAACAAGTAACCATGAGTGACTCCGTACACTGTAGTGAGACAACTCTACTCAGAGACAACAAAGCTTCTAGTCTCAAGACAACTCGCAGACGATGGAGACGACCCGATCCAAGGCGACGACAGCACACAGCTCCGGCTCGCGCTGGTTCTTAGTCTCGCCCGGTCCGGCCATGCCCTTATTCCCGAATTCTCCTCGCCGCACCTGCTCTGTCAATCACTGCCCTAATTACACTTTCCCGCCATTGGATCCTGTGCTCCCCCTCATGTGACCCTATCATCGCTCGTCCCGTTAATCATCACTAGCACGTCCATTAATAACCATGGTCCCGGGGAACCATACTGTCCCGCTATCGCTCCGCACTGTCTTTACACTTGTACTATGGTGCGTTGTGTAAATATCGCCACTGGGGAGACAAAGGCGGTCGGGCTATACAGGAAATCTTTTTTTTTTAATAGGAACCACGACACGTGCATCGGTATGGCCAGCAAAGCAGCCGGCGGCCGGGGGATGCTGTGCTGTGACAAGGACCGTGTCCTTTGGGATGAGTTCAATGAGCACAGTCTGCGTGTGAAAACCAAGATCCTGCAGATTCCAATGATAAAGAGCAAATATGATATAGCCATTATTTTGCTTCACGAGGCATGTTGACCAACTTATAAGGCCTTTAACCTAATTTATTAGGCCTCTGACCTAGTCTTACCTCACCTATGGGGCTGATAGCCTTACCAACAATCTATTTATCCTGGTTTATTGTCTGTGATGAGTCAAGCCGGTTTCACAATCCAAGGCTTCCTCTGTTTCAACAGAGATGGTCTGGAATGCTCTTCCTTCCGATATTAGGAAGCCACTACACCGATGTACTTTTCAATCTAATTGAAAACTCATTTGTTTCTAACTGCTTTTTGTGTCTAGTTTGTTGTCCTTCACCTCCAATGAGCACCGTTGGCCACGGTGCAAAAGAATTTCAACATACATACAAATAAAACAAAATGACCGAATGGCACCGTGACACAGGAAGTGCATTCCATGCTACGGAGCGTGCCCGCGGTGCCCCTGGCTACGGGACGAGATCGAGCGGAGCCATAAACACGCGGCTCAAACCCTGCCCCAGTGCGAGCGGCGTTACGCGTCGCTCCGATTAGAGACGACACGGCCCGGATTCCCGCAGGGCATCCTCCGGCGGTGCGGCAGTGTTAACGCGAAGAAATACCGCTCCACTGACTGCACCAGACAGGCCATACAAAGGTCCTCTATAAACTACAGGCAACATTGATTTAATCAGAGTGGAATTTAATGCGTTCCTTGTACCGAGTGTCAGATGGTTACGTAATGGAATTGCGGGGCTCCAACGCAGCGTAAGTGAACGCGTGCGGCTCCGCGTGTTTGTGTGCACACGTGCGGCGTGTGTGTGTACAAGTGGGCGTGTGGGGAGCAGTAGTGTAGCGGTTAGCATGCTATGCTACGAATCTGGCTACCCGAGATTTATTCCCGCTCATCGCCAACACCAGTGACGATTATCCGAATCGGTCCTGGGCCTTCCCGAGGTCGACTCGGCCTCAAATGAGTACCTGGTGTGATGTGTAAACATCGCCACTAGGGAGAGAAAAGCCACCGGGCATGGTGCTGGCCACCCGCCCCCTCGTGTGCCGTGCCAGCCTCCATAGGTGCTCGCTAACAGCACTTGCCCCAACAGTCTGTTAAAGGCTATATGGGGCGTCTTTGTTTTGTGTGTGAATTTTTATGTGTGTGTATGTATTATGACGTGTGTGTGTCATGATGTGTGCGTGTGTCGTGTGTGTGTATCATGTGTGTATCATGATGTGTGTGTGTATCATGATGTGTGTGTGTGAGTAATTGAGCACAGACCGCAGCTGCTGTATGAGATCGTCCCCTTCGCGTGCCACGCTGGCGATCGCCTCCAGGGTGCTGTGCTGCCGCCGCCGCCAATCAGAGAGCAATTCCTGCACGGCCTCCGCGTCGCCGCTCTCGCCGGCCTCCTCCAGGGCGTCGTCGTGCTGCACCTCCTCCAGCCAGCCCCACAGCTGCACGCAAAGAACAAGGAACCCCCCCGTGTAGCCTGAACAGGTTGTTGGGGCAAGCACTGATAGTGAGCACCTGTGAAGGTTGGAACAGCGCACGAGAGAGTGGGTGGCCAGCACCAAGCTAGGCCTCCTCGTCTCCCCAACGCTGATGTTTACACACAACCCCACAGACACACATTCAAGGCTGAGTCGACATAGAGGAGGCCCAGGACCAGTTCAGATATCCATCACTGACGATGGACATGAGAGGGAATCCAACTCGGACTGCGGGGTTCGTAGTGCAGTGCTTTAACCGCTGCACTACCGCTCCCCACGTGCAACAACAACCGCAATTTTCCGCTAAGTGGCGGCAACGTTACCACGGCGCTTATGCCATACTAGGTGCACTTTCATGTGTACGTGGGTACAAAGATTCCTCGTATAGCCTTAACAGACTGTTGGAGCAAGTGCCGTTAGCGAGCACCTATGCAAACCGGCTCGGTATATGAGGGGGTGGGTGGCCAGAAACCCTCCCAACCACCTTTGTCTCCCCAGTAGATGATTTTACACACTACACCAGTCCTCGTTGGAGGCTGAGTCGCGCACAAGCGAAGGTCGCGCTATGCGCTTTTCTCAACGCGTGGCGCCGCGGCGGTGTCCCTGTGCCGCACCTCGCTGACGCGGTTGTGGAAGGACACGGACATGTCGAGCAGCAGCTTGCGCTGGCCCACGCGGCGCACAAAGTCCTGCACACGCTCCTCCAGGGCGTGCGCCGCGCAGTAGACCTCCTCGGGGTCGCACTCCCCGCTCTGTGCCAGTGCCTCCGCCGCCTCCAGCAGCTTCTCCGCGTTCACGTATGTGTTCTGCGCAGGGTCACGGGGTAATGAGGTTGCAGGCAAGACCCAGACCATCAGCATTGTGTCTCCTCCTGCTATGTTAAGTGATGGAGGGAGTATGCTCTGGGCCATTTAGGAATTTCCTTGCTTTGCAGAAGCTCTGGACTTGATCGTTGCCGAGCTTTCAAATAGGCAGCTCGTTCTCCAGGTACAGGTGCAGCTCTGAAATGAATTGCTCATGCCACTGCTGCCGCAAGGGCCTCCACTTATGAAGAACCCCTCTAGAGGGTGCTTTTGCCTACTCTTCCACACTGGCAAGGCATCTTGGAAGAGGTGGGAGCACTCACACTTTACCCCACCGCACGCGACCTGTTGATCGGGCAAGGGATTTAATAATCTTGCACCATTGTTTCAACGGCCGTGAACAAATAGAGTTGTACCATACACTCACTCAGTTTCCAGTGTCCCTTGTAAAGGAGAGCTTTGTCTCGCTGGTCTGTGACCTGGCTATAAACAGAGTCCATCTAAGCATCATTCGTACGCGCCCTGCGCGTGGTCCACGGACCTGTGCGACCTGCTCGAAGTCGGCGTGGCGTTTCTGCAGCGCGCGAGCCCGGTGCAGCGACTTGCCCACCCCAGTGTGCTTGCTGAGGAACGTCTCCCCGTGCGTGTCAATCCACTCCAGCACCTACGACGTACGCACAGACAGATGATCCCCCATATAGCCTTTAACAGACTCTTAGGGCAAGTGTTGTTCGTGAGCACTTATAAAGGCCGGGACGGCACACAAGGGGGTGGGTGACAACAACCATACCCGGTCGCCTTTGTCTCCCCAGTGTTGATATTTTCACACCATACCAGTTATTCATTTAAATGCTGAGTCGACGCAGATGAGGCCAAGGACCAAGTGCAAAATATTTGTCACGAGTGGGAATTGAACTCGGGTTCCCGGGTTCGTAGCGCAGTCCCCTCACAACTGCACTACTGCTCCATAGCGCACGCAGCACGCACACACACACACAATACTGCACCACAATGCACCTTGCCACACCTAACATTATCACAGTCGTGGCATTTACCACCAGGAGTCCGCTGGGCACCCTTCCAAACTGCGCACAGACTCTGGAAATCTAGTGCATTGTATCAAGGAGCAACAGGGCTTTAATGAGATGTAATAAGGTGTGAATAGGTGCGACGAGATGATTCAGAAATTCAGCTGCTGCGTATATTTCCCCAGAGGCCCATGCAGCTGTGAAGGCATGATCAGCCCCCACCTCCACCTTGCCTTTCCCTTCTGTTCCATCTCCAATACCAAGCTCACAAGCCACCGCGGGCTCACGGCCTCGCCTTTGGTTTGCCCCGGGGCCATGCACGGGCATCATCACGCATGGTGGGCACCTGTCTGACGTCCTGCTTGAAGACGAGAAGCTGCAGCCGCTGGTGCAGGCGCAGCTTGCGTAGCGTGCAGAGGGCTTCAAGCTGCCGGTGCTTGTGCAGCGCCTCGTGCACGCAGTCGAGGATGAGCTGCACGGCGCCCGAGTAGTTTGCAGAGGCCGTGAGCGACTCGGCACTGCCGGGACTCAAGGGTCGCTGCAGCTTCTCCAGCAGAGATTTACCCTCCCTGCTCACCTGCACAAATACAAGGATTTCCCCTATAGCCTGGACAGACTCTCCTGGCAAGTGCTATTAGCAAGCACATGTGAAGGCTGACACTGCTTACGAGGATGAGTCGACCTAGGGCAGGCTCAGGACTGATTCAGATAAACGTCACTGGTGTTGGCCATAAGCAGGAATTTAACTCAGGTCGCTCGGCTCATAGCGCAGTGTGCAAACCTCTACATTACGACGCACGAGAACACACCTGGACAAATAACTACACACGCAAAGTGGGTGGCCACTATGCTCGAGACCCAGGAGAGGTTCAAATATTTGTCACCGATATTGCCGTGAGCAGGAATTAAATCTAACCTTGGTCTCTGGTTTCGTAGCACGGTGTGCTAACCACTGCGCTGCCGCTCATCACACCCACACCTGTATACACAGGATCCAAGGTCTCAACACCTCTGCGGTTGTGCCCAAACCCGTGAACGTTTGCCCAGGTGGCCGCTCGGCTCGGGCATCTGTGCGCTGCTGTCCGTGCGTGACCGTGCACACACGGCCTGCGTCGTCTTCGTTGCGGCACGTGGGTGTGAGTGACGTCCGCACTGGAGATGTTTAAATAGTTTTTTTGACATCATCCGTAAACGCATGAGCAAACACTCTTTAACAAACCGGTTACTACCGGTTTGCCGCACGTATAGAAATGTATCAAGCAATAAATGTAATGTGTTTACCGTTTTAACTGAGAAACGAAGTGAGCTGCCAGGGTGGTCAGCACACTGGACTTGTAATCCAGAGGTCACCGGGTCGATTCCATCCCCAGGCGTGGCAGTTGAAACAATGGTGCAAGTTTCTCGAAACTCCACGGTCAGTCTATTATCGGCAAGTCGCGTGTGGTGGGATAAATTGTGGGTACGATTACCTCTTCAAAGCGTGGAAGAGTAGACCAAATACCCTACGGAGCTCCCTCTAGTGGAGGCCCTTCCACCAGCTGCAACAAGCAATTGCAGGGTTGCACCTTTACCTTTTAACTGAGGAACCGCGCTCCCCGTTAGTAACATTCCACTGGAATCGGTTACCGGGTCCTGACTTTCGGAACCGGCAATCGAGTCTGAGAACGGTCACCTGTTTCCTAGGCCGTCGACTAACAGGCCCTTGGCCGTACCTCCGCGTAGGCCTGGCCGATCTCATCGGAGAGGCCCTGGTGGCGCAAGATTGCAGCTTCTAGCGAGTGGATGTCGCTGGGGAGAGCTCCCTCGCCGCACGCCTTGCACCAGCCGTCCACGTTCGCCTGGAACTGCACACGCACGCAAAGCAGCCATGTGAGTCGCAGCCCTTTAAAGCAGCTACATCAACACTATCCAATCAATGCACAGAGTACAGAACCGCCTTCAAGAAAAAACATTAATAACAGGCGACGCTTTAGGCCATGACCCTACGTTGCCTAATTTAAGGCGGTGTTATTGATGATTGTGTTACATTTGTATTGTGCTCATGCTCCATGCCAATCGCTGCATCACTAAACAATTTCCATATTACAGAACCTATTACCAACCTACCAGCTAAGCTTTACTCCTAACCATGCTGCCGCCATACCCCAAAAACTATCCCAAGGCCCACTGACCTATTTAACTCTCTTTCCGAAGCAACCTGGCCACAAATGATAGGTCAACAAGGTGGCTTAATGTATAGCAGCCAAATACTCTAAACGCATGTGTCTAACCCCACCCACGCTGTATCGATGACCCCGACGACGACCACGAGAACGATCACTCAGCCCGTACCGACCCCCGACCGCGGCGACCCGCCCAAGCCCACGCATGCACCTGGTCGCCGCGCAGGTGGAAGCGCACGGACATGGAGAGCAGGAGGCTGCGCTCGTCGATGGCGGCCGTGAAGCCCTTCCACTCGCGCTGGAGCCGCTCGGCCGTCTGCCGCAGCTGCTGGGCCGCGTAGTGGCCGCCCTCCGCGAGGCGCCCCGCCACCGAAACGATGCGGTTGATGTTCACGTATGCGTTCTGCTGGAGCACGCATGCGCATCAACACATGTCCCCTCGAACACGCACGCGCGTCGAAGTACGTTCGCCCTTGCGCGTTTGTTTTGTTTGACCGGGTGAGAAATTGCGAGATCGCGGTGAGTCTAGTTTGCGAGAGTGACTGAACTGGGTCAACGAAACGTCAAAAGCAAGTACGTAAAAATAAAGTACAACGACGAAGCGAATGTAAATCAGGGCAAAACTGCCACTTTGCGGGAGATAAGAAAAAGTACAAAAACACAAATAGGAATTAAATGAAAATTAATTTCCAGGTACGTGTGAACCTGCTCCCCCAGGCGAGAGAAGGGCTACAGCTGTTATTTTCTATTTGATTTTTCCCCACTAATTACTGAACACTGGGCCCAAAGGCCTAACGCGTTAAGTAACCAAATCAACGAGGTGGGGATTGGGTGCTCCACCCCAGATACTGCAGCAGGATCCAACTTTGGAATAATTTGGGCTTTGTATAGCAGCAACGTGCGACGCCGCAGCTGCCGTGCGGGCATCCAGGATGTCACGATTCTGGAGGAGCCGTGAGCCAGAGGGGAGAGAGGTTACCATGGAGTTCATGGCGAAGTGGGAGTGCTGTGTGTGCAGCTCGGATGCGTGCTGGTGGCCCGAGCCCATCTCTGTGCAGCTCTTGAGGAACAGCTCCTTGTTGTGCTCGATCCAGTCAAACATCTGTGGCGGTGGCAGATGAGGTCACATATTGGGCAGGGAGGGAGCCAAAAGAAAGTGAAACCTTTCAGTAGCTGGCTACGAGTTCCAGCGCACTCCAGCTGTTGAAACACACACACCGATATACCGACCAACGGGAGTGGAAAATAGCAACCCTCATGCGGACCACTGTGTTGAGTGGGAAATCACGACTACACCCATCAATCATCAATCTCCTGGGCTCCATACTAAAATCTAAAACTATTTTTTTTTTACCAGGTTAGGCCCAATAAGCTATATAGCTCTTTTTTCAGAAGCGACCTGGCCACAATTGATAATTAATTTAACGAAATGGCTTATTATGCCGAGATTTATAGAATCCAAATTCTCGAAACGCATGTTTCTAAATGTGGAGGGAAAAACCGGAGGACACTGAGAAAAATGCACGTGACCACAGGGAGAGAGACATGCAGGCATCAGGGCCAGGATCAAACCCACGACATTCTGTAAATGAGGTGAGTTACGGTCACGCAGCCTTTTCCTGTTTAAATGTTCACGTTTATTTTGTTTAACCAGTTGAGAAAATTCAAGAGAACTCAAGAGATCAGGATATGGTTTACAACACTTATATTGCACTTTCATAAATGCATTAGCAACTCAAAGTGATTTCCATCACAAATTTTTGAAGGGCACACCCAGAGGCAGCTGTCCCTGTGTGGCACAAGGTGACTCATCACCGTTCTGCGAGTAGGCATTAGTCTGCCAGGAGGAGCGGATGATTGCTGTGCAATCCTAATTGAGTAATTTCTAGGTATTTTTTTCAATTGACACGCTAAATGACACCAGCATGCGATGGCCTCCCCCTTTTCGAACAACACCACGGGATGTTTAACATCCACTGGGAAGCAGATGATGCGTACTTTACGGTTAATACACCCGCAGTATTAACAAAGGCAGCCTGCCGGATTAGAACCTCCGCAAAAATCTGTAAACACACTACCACTGGTCCATGTTCTTCCCACTGCCTAACAACTTCCACAGCTGGGTCAGCAGGCAGCAGCCTCCAGCCGCCCTGAGCCCCGAGCCATACCCACCCCCCTACCCCTAGGGGCACCGACGGCCTCACCTTGTCGGCATCCTGCTCGAAGAGGCGCAGCTGGAAGCACTGGTCCAGCTTGAGCTTGCGCACGTGCCACACCTGGTGCAGGTGCTGGCGGGTGGTGTGCAGGCGCTCCGTGAGCCCGGCGAGCCACGGGCCGAGTGCCTGCAGGTCGGGGTTGCAGCGGGGGAAGGCCTGCGCGTCGCCCGAGCGCACGCGGGCCACCAGCCGCCGCGTCTCCTGCTCCAGGGCCTCGACAGGCGCCGCCAGCACCGTGCGCTTGAGCCTGGCGTGCTCGCTCGCCAGCTGCCGCGCCCGCTCGAGCTCCCCGGGGGAGTCCTTGCGCGCCAGCATCTCCTGCGACGCGGCACGGCGGCACGGCAGTCCTTACTATCGCGTAAAGAAGGTAAAGGTGCGGCCCGGCAGTGAATCTCTCGCGCCACTGCCGGCGGAATGACCTCCACTAGATAGAACTCGAGTGAGACCCGCTCACGCAGAAGACGTTGGTCTACCCCCTTCTACGCTGAATGGACGTCTCGGAAGAGGTGGGAGTACGCACACTTTTCCCGACCACACGCAGCCTGCCGATCGATGGACAGAGTCAATGCGGGGGGGGGGGGGGGGGGGGGTTAAAAAACTTTGCAATTCTTTCAAATACCGCGCCAGGAGATCGAATCTATTCGGTGACCTCTGGATTGCCAGTCCAGTGCGTTCACCGTTCCACCATGGCAATACCAAGGCAGCGTCCCGCTTACTTTCTTGTACATAACCACGAAATCCTGAGTGTCGCTTAGAGGATGTAACTAAAAAAATAACGAAGCAGACAATACGCCTTCTTCCCATATCTGTCGCTCCACGTATAAAAATAAAAGCATTTTTTACACATCACATCAGCCACATGGCCTTCAGCAGTATCGGTTTTAGTCAGCCTGACTGCTGATGAGACAATGCATGTGCAGTGGCCTCAAACGGAGACTCTTGGAGGCAACACGTTTATTAACATCAACACGCTAACACAAAGGGGTAACAGCCCCTTTACCAGGTAACATGCTATGATGGTGGACCACCAGGCTATCTACACTAATTACACAGTAACTACCATGGACCGG
The DNA here is from genome assembly GCF_015708825.2 of Lethenteron reissneri. NCBI lineage: Eukaryota > Metazoa > Chordata > Hyperoartia > Petromyzontiformes > Petromyzontidae > Lethenteron > Lethenteron reissneri. Next base: position 11,809 of record NW_026890831.1, on the reverse strand, counting down.
ACCCAGCTCGGGTCCGGGTCGACATGTTGGAGACTCTTGCAGAACGAGGAACGCAGCACGAAGGATTCTTCAGGATGACAACAGCAGCTGGTCCCACTGGGGGCCCGGCTTATATCCTGTATGGTGGGGCTCGCTCCGCCCCTAGCCACGGCCACCTTCTGGAATCCTTGAGGAGGATCTCCAACTCAACACGTGGTCACCCCAGTACCCCCCTTTGGGGGTCCCCAGGTAGACACCTCTGGTCACGTGTCCTCCGGGGTCAACCCGAGTGCCACGGCCCCCTGAAACCCCGTTCCGAGGCTGGCACCCTCGCACCCTATCCTGTAGGGGCTGGCACTGCATGCAGTGCGTGGTGCCATCTATTGCTGTCAGTCAGTGCTCCCCAAGCCCCGCTAGGGCCGGTACTGCATCCACCTTCAGTGTTGTCTGCGATGTCGATGCATCGTGCGCCGTGCCTCTTCCAGGCTGGCTTCACGTAGTGACATGCAACGATGTCACGACACATGTTCAAAACCGGTCCGGGGTTAGTGAGTATTAAAGCAATGCCGTGTGGAAGAAACGCCTGCCTATGTGTTTTGCGCCTGTCGTGTACGGCTAAATAGCCAGGGTCCCGCATTGTCCCGCGTTGCGTCCGCCGGTCCCGGTTACGGAGCTCTCCTCTTGTGTAAAATGGGCCAAGTAGAGGAACAAGCAGAATGTGAGCCTGCCCCGGTATCAGCGTCAGACTTAGGGAGAGAATTCAGCCCTCCCCTGACTCAGTCTCAACGCTGCTCACCGTGCTCTGCAGCTGCACTCGCCTGCCCTTGACCGCTAATCCCACAGTGACTCTTTGACCGCTAATCTTGTCGTGACGCACTGGGATGGAATGCCGCACGGCAGCGTCTGCAAGATGTGTTCCGGATGTCATCATCATCTTCAGCAATGATCAATGCATTGCTGGATCAAGGACTCACCCCAAGCCACCACCACCACTCACGATCCTCAAATGCAACAATCCACCCAGGACCTGAATATGGAACTTAACTCATCGCTCCATCTCCTTGGTGTGCGTCCTCTCAAACGCGTTCCATTCCTTGGCTGCCACTCCGTTATTATTGTTGACCATCATTCATCATCCCTTTCAACGACGTGTCCTGCCCAAGCCCACTTCATTTTTCTTGATAGTTTTGATGACGTCATTAATCTGTGTATGATAACTAATCCATTTGCTCCCCTCTCTGTCTCACAATGTTTAATCCAAGCATGCATCTCTCTCCATTCTTCTTTGTGCACTTTTAATCTTTAATTCTATATAATTTATTAATGACCACAGTGTTTCTGAACCTGTGTAATAGCAATTTGTACTTCGCACTGGGAATGGAACACTGAGAATGTAGCATTGCCTAATCAACACATAGGATCTATGTGAATCAACACATAGGATCTAACACAGGAGGTTAATGAGATTAAAAGATTTTAAACTAAACTCGAGCTACATGATGACAGAATTCATCAACCACGTGAGCGGAACACTCCCCGAGATAGCAATGTGGATGGCAAATGGAAAGAATGAGATCTCAGTGGAAGGGACAGCATTGACAGAAGACAGAGGAACTTGAGACCAGATTTTTTTACATCAATACCCTTACACAAGGATTCAACCAACCATAACTCCAGGTGTATTATCCATAATAAAATATTTAAAAATACTTTTAAAAAAACACGCTTTAATGAAATGTACTGTCCGAGCTGCCCCTCCCCCTGCCCCATTCCCCCATCGCCCCTCCCCTCCTTCCAGAACCCCCGCCCGTCGGCGTGGCTCCCCGATGCTTGCAGTAACGTAAGGGGGACCGTGGTGATTTACATGCAAAGTGAGTTGAGCGTGGACAATTAGAGCCGTTAAAAAAAGGTTGTTTAATTTGTTTTTTTAATGATAGAATATAGTATTGTCATCAGTATGACATACCTATACCAAGTTTGCAGTCGATACGACATTGGAAAGACGGTTAAAACTGAGTTACAATATTTCAGGATACGACGACAGATTGAGTTAAATAAAAGCGTGTAAAATGATAAAAAATATGTTTTGAAATTTTTTTTGATAGAATATAGTCTTGTCATCAGTATGACGTAGGTATTTCAAGTTTGCAGTCGATAGCAAATTGGGAAGTGGGTAAAAATTTAGTTACAAGATTTTTTTTGAGGATACAAAAGACGGAGTGGGTTAAATAAAAGCGTGTAAAAATACTACGCACCATCTTATTTCGTGATGGATGTTAAAGAGCCTGTGATGTAATTCGCAAAGAGTACGCCATTGTCTGTTGGAGTCATGGTCTAAATTTGAAAACAAATCTACAATTACTGTATACAAATCCATGAACAGTCAAGGCTCCCTCCTGCAAAAACTTGGCAGAACCATCCTGAAAAAGTGTTCTTGAGACTCAGTCAGGCTTTCCCGAGTCAAAAAAACATAGTAATAATACACGAGGCTTTAGCAAACAAATCAAGACTGAGAGTTCTAAGTACAATGGCCTCTCAATTGCCCTCCATGGATGTGAATCCATCACTAATAATACAACAGATGATCCAATTTAATCGTTGGGGACACAGTCGTACACGCACACGCTTGCTGTTCTGTCGATGGCAAGCATGAGTCAGGAGTGAAAGAACTTAAAATAGAAATAATCTATCGAAGGAAATCGGCCAGAGAGCTGAGCCACCCTGGAATATATAATCATGCAAGTGTGATGGAAACAGGCGAAGAGAAAAGTTGTTACCAAGATGGGGACACAGCAATACAGAGAAGATGAGAAACAATGCAGCAGAATGGCAAGAGATTGGAGGAAGCGGAGTCTGCTTATCGTGTATGCCACAGAGTCTCACGGGGGATCTTCTCTAGGACAGGAAACAACCCACGCTGCCTGGCACGGGGAGAGATGGGCAGCGCAGCGCAGCGCAGCAGGGAGGACGTGCCGTTACCTGCAGCTCCTCGAGGCGGGACAGCAGGTGGCGCGCTCGTCCTGCCAGTCGCTCGGCTGCTCCCCGCATCTCCAGCCACTCCTCGTGCCTGTAGTCCAGCGAGCCGTCCAGCTCGCTCGTCAGCTGTGCCAGGTCCACGACCCGTGCCAGCCCGTCCACCGACACCAGCGCCGTCTGAACGTTGTGCAAGCAATAATGGGACAGCTGCCACCTTGGGTCCCCACGATTAAACTATAGCAGGGCACTGGAATTTACGAGATATGATGTAAGGCCCTCTGAGTTGCCAAGGCATTTAAGCAACTGCTCTATCAGTGCAAATCCTCGTCTTTTTACTGGGCTGTGTGGCTCATTTTACCGTATTTATGTTGAACTTTTTTGGCACCGTACGTAGCCAGGGGTACAGGAGCTACACTGAGTAAGGGAGCCACACACTCGAGCCACGATGTCGCGTGGTCAATACAGAGGAAGACACAAGCGGTGGGTAGTGTCTCTCATTTAAGCGACATTCACTGTGATAATTTGATGGCGGTGGAACATTATAATGCAACACATCAGTTCAGATCACGGTTCCAAAAACTAAAAATATATAATAGATGACATTTCGGATGAGGAAGGAGGACCATTTGAACCCCCCCAACAAGGATTTGCACTCACAAGCCTCTAATTATGAGCCACTTGCACTACCACCGAGCCACCTGGCTGGCCGTGTTCAACGCTGGTACAAATATACATTAGCCTTGTTTCCCTGTGACCGTGGAAGAGACATTGATGGGGCGGGGGTGGGGAGGCAGGCACAGGTGCGTGGTCAGTCACTTCGAGCCACGTGGCCCCTGAAGCAGCGGGCCATGGTGCGGGCCATGCCGGCCTATCCTGCACGGCTTGTGCCTGAACTACAATGGCCGCCATCTGCGTGTCCTCCCAGCTCCCGTCGTCTCGACGCTCTCACCTCAAACTCAAACTTGGAGGAGCCGAAGTTGGTTTTCTGCTTTTGCCAGAAGTTGTCGGGTTTGATGATGAGCGCTGCATGTACACGGCCGGGCAGCGCATCCTGCAGCGTCCGCAGCAGCAGCTTCACGCCCTCCCACTTGGAGCCGCGCATGTCCACAACGGCCGTGAAGCCGCGCCGGCCCGCCTCCTCGCTGGAGACGCGCAGCAGACGTACGCAGCGACGCACGACCCACACAGACAAACAACACACTTACACAAAGGGCGTGGATTACCCTGAGGATGGATAGAGTTAAGGCATGGAGCACTAGGGCACGGCTATTGCTTTGCCAGGCTGTGATGGCTACGCATGCCTGTAATCCAGCACTGTGGAGGCAATGAGGGTTGATGGATTACACAAAAGATGTGAAACTCCCTTCCCCGTGGGCATCGAGGCGGTGCCATAACCTGGCCCACACGGGGACGGCGGTACAACAAATAAGAGGACTCACCAGTTCCATCTGTATGGAATAGAGTGTTTCACCTTCGCATGCGTGGGTTTTCTCCGGGTACTCCCGTCTCCTCCCACATTCAATGGCCGATAGGCCTTCATATTTAGAGGACCACAGAGCTTGGTCAATTGTTGGCGGTAGCTCACTGCCTGGTTGCGGCCTTCCCGCTCTCTGGTTCCTCCATGTGCCTCTTGAGTCCTTCTCTTTCTTCACGAGCGAGTGAATACCGTGCAGCGGCTGCGATGAATTACAAGTTTAAATGGTTCTGGAAGGCATACCTGGGCACGCTGGCCAGGTAAGCGATGAGCTCACGGAGATCATCAGGCCGGGCCCGCTCCAGGCTGCCACGCGCTGGGAACATGATGATGGGGCCTCCTTGCCGATCTCTCCCACCTGAGTCACACGACGCATAGAGACATAGATACCCCGTATAGCCTTCACATACGGTTGGGGCAAGTGCAGTAAATGAGCAACTATGAAGGTCAGCATGGTGCCCTTAGGGGTGGGTGGCCAGCACCACGCCTGGTTGCCTATGCCATCCCAATGGTGATGTTTACACATCTCACCAGGTACTCATTTAAGGCTGAGTCAATGTAGGGGAGGCACAGGACCAGTTTAAATATTCGCCACTGATGCTTGTTCTGAGTGGAAATAAAACTCAGAGCGCCGGGTTTAGAGTGGTGCGCTAACCAAAAAACGACACAGACAGCCAGCATTTCACCACCAATTCGAGATGACATCACAACAGCCTGTCCCAGGCTTGGTGCACTTTAAGGTCACATGAATTGTTAGCGGTTCGCTGGCAGGAGGTCCAAGAGCAGACCCAGGTGTTCTGGGATCCACCTAACGTCCAGCTCAAGTGACCATTGAGGTGGCGCTCATCTCTTGTTTACAGCCCTGAGCCAGTAGTGGAAATTCCCCAGTCGATCCAGAGGACAACCACTGGTGACTTGCCCACAAAGTCATACTCATATCGACACCAGAGAGATAATAGGCCGGGTCAACCCCCTGCCAGATTATGAACTCACAAGCGGATTGAGAACCGCTCACAAACACACACACATTACACAAGCAGATACATACATACACACACGCCGGCCTGTGTGTATGGGACTCTTGCATGTATACAAAATTAAAACGGACAGAGGGCACTCATATTCTCACCAGAGAGATAGGCCACTTTGTCCTTGAGCAGGGGCAACACGCTGTCCATGGCTGGTCCATCGTTGGCCACGGCCCCTGCATGCACCGACACATTAGGAGCAGTGTCACTCTTGGCACAGAGTCACGGCATTCGCAGCCGCCACCCGCGATGAAGGCGGCGCTGGGCCAGAGGGCCAGAGGGCTCGAGAATCTCCCTACTGCCCCCCCCACCAAAGACTCGGTGATGAGGGCCAGAGCCCCTCTCTCCATTGTGGTAAACTCGGCCACTCGATTCCCTGCGGTGCACGGGGGGGGGGGGGGGGGGGGGGGGGCTGGGAAAGAGACGAGCACAGGCTAAACGTGGGCGCAAGGAGTCATGTTGCCAATTACCCCGCACATGTCAGCAACTGGCACTAATTAATTGGCGCCACAATTTCTTAATTTAATTTCGGAGGCACGTCAACAGTGGGGCAGGCGCTCCAGGAAAGAGGAAGCGCATGCGGCTCATTGGGCCCTCGCCCCTCCGGGCCCCCCCACCAGCGCCGTCACAACTCCGAGGGAGTGCAGGAGTGAGGTGACCTCATTACAAGCCCACCGCCTCCTCCTCTCTGCTCGGGCCCGACGGAAGGGGGAGCAAAATAGAGCGCGGGTGGTTGTGGCAGACGCACAAATGGCAACTGCAGGCCCCTGGGGCTGCTGCGCACATCTTTACTCATGAATGCCGGTCAACATTGGATGTGCGGTGTTGAGTGCCAACATTCCATGTTAATGGGCTCACATTTCTCACATGCATGCGAACCGAGGACTGCTTGACAAGGGCGGCCGGCACTTCGCACGATGCGGTGTTTACTAGCCGTGCTATGTTGCCGTCATTAGCAAGGGAATGGGAAGGGCGAGGTGAAGTGTCTCCTGCCAGCAACTCCTGGTCTCCCGCGATGGCTGCGTTGGTTTTTGATAGCATCTCCGCTATGAGGTGGACATGACGCTCAAACCCGCAGCACCTGCCGTGCGACGACAGAGCGAGAGAGTCACATAGGCCAGCGTCCCCGATATCCCGATAGCCCGAGAGCCGATAGCCCCCACTGCCCGATAGGCGGCCTTGCTCTTTGATTTCCCTTTCCCATCATAGGTAGATTCCCCCCGTGTCCCGACCGTGACGAGAACGCACGCACACGGGGAGTGTTGGCGAGGCCACACAGCCCTCACCATTCGCCACTCCAGGTAGCCCGGTGGAGGCGAGGACATGCAAGTACTCGCAGCACACATGTGCCCGCTGTCCCATGCCCACTGATAGATTAAACAAACAATCAATGTGCCCTAGAGGTGAGCCAAGGTGGCTTGCGCACCACCAGCAGCCCATCTCTGTCCGCTTGTATGTTCAGAGTGGAGGCCCGCTCTGGGCTGGGCCCCAGTGGTGCTCATTCCTCGCTGGCCGTGAAGCCGTGGGCACAGACGATGCTTCCAGTGTCAGCACGCTTACACACACATGCACGCATTCCCCACGACAGGTGCCTGGCACGGCGCCTCCCCCATGGAGCGGTCCCCGTTGACCCCGCTACCTTTGTGGGTTAATTACCAGGGTAAACACGGCTCATCATTAATCACCAGGGTAAACACGCGCGTGCCGCACGTGCCAGCCGAGGCCAGAAGTCCAGAGCACTGCGGTCGCACACGTAGACTCTACACTGTGGCGCAAGTGCGAGACCCCTGCAAAATCTGCTTCTGCGATAACCGAGGTAACCCTGATCCGACTCGAGCTGCGCTAAGTGCAGGGTTGGCACTTTGCTCGCTCGCATAAGGGTTAAGATTAGGCGGATGTGTGTACGTGGCACGGTCATGCATACCCGCAGCTCCTTCGAGATGTAAATGGCCGATATTCAGTGAGCACAATGTACGTATGCACACTCGCAGTACCACACACATTTCACATTACCATAATATCAGAGTCACGGTATTCGCAGTCAGTGCGCAGATACAGTACACAGTGTAGTGTCACAGGACACAGAGCCAGAACTTTACGCGTGCAAACACTAGGCCTATGCCAGCTAGGCGTTTCGCACATCTGCCCAGCGTGGTGCATGTCACATCTGCTGGCGGTGGCAGTGGTGGTGGAAACAGTATGAGCCGTCCTATTTTTACGTTAATTTCTGTGCATATATCCCCGTGGTCAGGTCCAATGCAGAGACACGGAGACAAGGACACCGGTGCAGGGACACTGACACATTGACACGCAGACACCGAGACAGGGACACGAACCCCACGCAGGTAAACCCAGGCACCAATCTACATAATAGGCAGAGTCACGTCTAGTTGGATGAAAGTTTCACACGAACGATCGCTGCACGCAACCACACAGACGCTTGCTTGCTGCACAGACAATCCCTGTGCACAGCTGTGCTCATGGGGGGCCTGGCCCGGCCCAGCCAATTGAGGTCGCCCCTGTCCTACGGCCGCTGTGGGCCCATTATCTTCTGGGTTTACATCTGGAAGCAGGTCACGGTCACGAGCCTCCTCTGGCCTCAGATCGCCCTCGATTGGCACGCACATGTAATTCCGTGACCTTAACAAGGGCCGCGCACGGGGGCCCATTACTTAAAAAATACTTCCAATCGGACACCGGGCAGCGCTGGGTTTCCGAACAGCGCACCCTGTTGTTGTTGTTGCAGCTGCCTTCCCGTCCCGGGGGGCAGCCAGGGAGCGGTGCCGGAGGGTGGAGAGAGAAGTGGGGCCTCAGAGGTCCCTAACAATCGGCGGAACCAGAGGCGGACGCCCGACATCACGGGGACCCCCCTCCCTGGGACCCCCCCCCCCCCCCGCCTTTAATCATAAACAAGAGGAGGACACGTCATTAACGAGTTTCCATTCATTCTTCTGCTTGAATAAGTGCAACCTTGTTTCAATCAAGCTTCTTACCAGGCACTGTTTTATTTCATCCATGCTGTGTTCAAACACCACACTGCAGGTCATAACACTTCTCTCTGGACTTTGTACCTCTCACTGCTGCACTTCACAATTCCCTCCCATCGCCTGTTCCCAAGCTCCTATAATAACCTTGCTCAAGTTAAGACAAGTGTTAACTCTGTATCAATTACGACTTTTAAAGTGCTGTTTGTTGCTGCCCACTGGACGTTGTCACAATTTAGGCCTATGCTTAGCTAATATGTTTATAATAACAATGGGGAGAGTGAGTGTGAATAAAAATGTGTACGTCCTTCCAAAAGACGAAACCTGCCCGCAAACCAGATCACACATGGTTCTACAGTTGTAGAATAAGTGTGTTTCGCACGCAGAGAATGCGACGAGTCAAAATAATCTACGTGACAAATGATATCCAATCACATGCAGTTATGATCAGTACACCACTGTAGGGGCGCCACGGTGGCGAGATGTTAACTACCTCGCCTGGTATACAGGAGGCTGTGGTTCGATTCCAACCCTGATGCCTGCATATTTTTCTCCCTGAGCTCGCGAGGATTTTTCTCCGGATCCTACGGTTTTTCCTTCCACATCCAGAAACACGCGTTCAGGGTATTTTCCTGCTATAAATGTCTACATGACAAGCCACTTCGTTAAGCTATCATTGGTGGTCAGGTCACTTCCGAAAATTTGAGTAAAAACAACACACGAGTCACAGCATACAATGCCAGTAGTCGTCAGTAAAGAGAGGCTTGTTGTGAAACACATAAGCTGCTGAACTTATTCAAATAAAACATATTTATTTGCATATGCTGCTGCATTGGCAGTGGTGCACAAGCACAAATAACAAAGCACTCTATACATTCATCAATAACGCTGTGGCCCTAAAAGGGAAACACATGTGATATATATAATACATACCGTTTTGGACAGTGGCCTTATGGAAATCTCTCTTCGTAGCAGAGGAAATGGCGATTGCTCCAGATACATCATCTCTCTGCTGTAAACGGGGCATTGCCTGAAAACCCTCGTATCCTGTTTTCTACTCGTTCTGGCCACGCAATTGGTGAGGTGTGTTTGTTGTCTGTCACTTACCCGACTCAGCTTATTGGCCAATCCGATTAAAAGCCGAGAAGTAGAGTGATACATGCCACTGCCACGAATGAGCATAGGTTGTGTGGCTCACTGAGTGCAATAACGAGTATGCGAATGAGCACGCCATGACCATGTATGTGACGCGGGGACAGAGGCAAAGACTGGGTTCAGGTTAGGGGTAGAGTCAGGGCACTGCCCTGAAGGCAAGATTCCGATTGGCTACAGAATGATTTTCCAGGGCGGCCGCTGCATTTCACACTGGCGCGGAAAACTTGCCGCTGTGCACACACCCAGCCCTGCTCCCACATCACCACCACCCTGCCTCCCTCCCCTCCTACCCCAGTGCCGCTCTTGCCGAGCGGGCAGACAAAAGGAATGTTTGTACTTAGTTGTGTTGCTAATGACATGTCTTTTGAACTGTATGCATGTGACGCGTGTATTGTCTTGTTTTGTTAAGGGGGCCTTAGTGCGATTCACAAAACACGCCTGCCCCCTAATCCACGCGACGCGTGTTCGGGCCGCCTCGGTCATTCAGCGCCCCCACTTTCACTGCCTCCGTCAGCCCTTCAATTGCCTAAGAAGGGAAGTAGTCAAAACTCACAAGTCACTCCCCTCTGGCCCTATATAACCGCAGTGCAGACCACAGAAGGCCTCCGAAGGGGGAAGGAAAAGGGAGGGCCAGACCTCTGGTCAAACGTGTGTCTTGGTCTCGGTACGATCACAAACTTTTCCGCTGCGCGACTAAAGTCAAGAACAGCCACCAAAACCGCTACCATTGTAACCCCTGCCAGGGGAGTTTAACCTCAGGGCCCATGTAAACAAGCTGATTTTTTTTTCCAGATTAACAAAAAGAAATGCCTTACCATAAACCGTGTTTGGGTTCTGTGTGAAGATTAAACAGTACACTGTATAATTGAAACAGTCATACGATGGCTGAGAGCAGCCACAATTTATATGCATCGTTATAACATAAACTATCTTTTGCACAAATTTCATGCAGCAATGGAATGCATTAATACGTACCAGACGTTTGCATAAACAGAGCAGTGAGCCTTCCAAAGGCTTCCAGCACAAGTGATAGCCAATGTTTTCCTCTGCACGTGATTCAACCAAAGCCTCTGCTTCTTGATATGAGCTGTGAACTGCAGATGAATGAAAAGTGGAGCTCAAGGTGTGCAGCATGGCCTACACAAACCGTCATGCACCACTGCTATCGATTTTTTTATATTTCCACACAGTTGGGCACAGGCCCAAAACACCAGATGGCCAGCAACAAACAGCACTCTCAAACACAATAGAGGTTTCTTAGGTAAGATTGCGAAAATATGTGTCGTTCCTCTATATAAGGAACGAAATAGTTAGAAAATATGGGTGTCACCTGATGAAGCTAATTATAATTACTGGCGAAACGTCGTACTCGGATTGTACATGTTGTGGCTTGGCTCTCCAACACACCGGTGTGCTGTACTAGTACACTACACTATACGCTACACACTAGTGCTGTACTAGTACACTACACTATACGCTACACACTAGTGCTGTACTAGTACACTACACTATACGCTACACACTAGTGCTGTACTAGTACACTACACTATACACTACACTATACACTACGCTATACACTACACTATACACTACACTGCACTATACACTACACTGCACTATACACTACACTATACACTACTATACACTACTACACACTAGTGCTGTACTAGTCACGAATTGGCACGTTCTGTTTACGTGACAACCCTTACTAGTTGGCTGTGTCGGGTGGTGGCGGGTTTTAACGACACATTTATATATTTACGCGATCTAACCCAAAAAACCTCTATTATGGATGATATTGGTCGCGAAAGCCTACGTGTTAAACAAGCACTATCAAAATTGCAATACATAAAGAGTTAATGCAATTCTTGAACTGAGCAAGGTTATTGTAAGAACTGAGGGAAAATAGACGATGGGAGGGAATTCCAAGGTAGAGCAATGCCAGGGAAGACGCAAAAAGATAAATGTTGTGACCTGCATTGTGGTGGTTGAGTGAGTGCATTGTTGTGACCTGCATTACTGGTTGAACACAATGTGGAAGAGACGAAATAATAAGTCTAGGAGACCGAGTCCTCAACATGGGTGGAAGATGATAATTGGTTCTTTACCCTTCTATCTGGCAACAAAACTGACACCTTTTTACAAGGAGTCATGTTTGCATAGACCGCAATACCTGCAGTCATAATACAAACAAAAGAACATAACTCTGATAA
>NW_026890830.1:0-8160 GCF_015708825.2 Lethenteron reissneri | reverse complement strand
GGCTCTCGAGAGAACCTATTGTGTGGGATGTATTTACACACTTTGTCTGCGAAAGCGATTGGCGTGTACCCACACTTTGCCCCACCACGCACGTGACCTGCCGATCGACCAAACGGGGATTCAGCCCTTCATGTGATTACACGTATAATTATTGTACAGCGTTGTGAGATGCAGTCCGCATGAATGACGTTCTATAAAACTAAAATTGTTGTTATTAACTGTGGTGAACCCGTATTTTGTACGGTGAATTAATGAACTTTCACCGTTGTTTCCGTCGCGGCACCGGGAGATGACACCAGCGACCCGTGGATTGAGAGCGCGATGCGGTCACCATTCCACAGTGACGGCATCGTCTCGTCAACGCAGCCACATTCCCCGTATCCGCACTCCGCATGCCGATAAGCGCTACCGGCTGATCCACGAATAAGCCGGTCGAGCTTATTCGTGGATGAGAGGAGGGGAGGAGGAATCTGGAAGCGGTGTCGTGGAAATGACTGAACGAATCCGGTTATCCGCGCTCATTTGGATAAGCGCAGACACAGGGGAGGGGGGGGGGAGACCTCCGTCGGAGTTGCTGGGTCACGGCCGGTGTGGGCTGCAGCGGTCACTTCAACCCAGCAGCGTGAAGTGACCCCCGGCTCGCAATCACTCTCCCTCCCACTCCCCAGTGAAGTTTCTCGTGGCGAAGCTATCGAGTGTGCAGGCAGTGCTACTGCACCACGATTATTGAAGGGGGTGCGTGGTCTGGTCGGGGGGGGGGCCCGAGGGAAAATTGAATAGTTGGTTGATGTTGGAGAGGGTGGATAGGGAGAATTTCAATTCCTTGCGCCAGCGCCGATGCCGACCACGCTGCTAGGTCACTGGCAGCGTCGTTAACGAGAGAGGGGGAATAACTTATGAGAGCACGCTGCGCAATTTCGCACGTACACTCCAGACGCTCTGAGGATGTGGAGCCATCGTTAGTCTGATCACGCAGTGGCGCTCCGCTTGGGCACGGCACGTCAACCAATTAGGTCCGCGATTCAGATGCAGAAATACATTTGTAGGCCTTTCTTGACGTGGGAAAGTCAGGCGCTTTGAAGAAGGGCCGATTTACTAAAACGTCACCCGTTGCGTGTATTTTCCTTTCGGGGCCGTACGAGCACACAAACCGGCGTTGTCGTTGACGAATGCGTCCGAGTTGTTTTCTTTAGCGCGATTAACGGGAGGAGCGATCGCAAGATTTGCCGAGGTGGCGGACGTACTCCGTGATCGCTCGCGCCTCCCGCCGGCGCCGAGACGATGGTGGTGGCGATGGCGCTGCTCCCTCTGGGTTGGTGCGCCCCGTCAAGTCAGAATCAGGATCAAAATATTTATTTATAACTGGAGGAGGAATCCAAATGAGCTATGAAGCTATTTTTTTTATCACAGATATCCGGGTAGGTCAGAACGTTACAACAACAAACAATGCAAAAGCATGATAGGGAGTGCAACGTATAGTTAAATAATCACTGAAAAAAATTAAACTAACTATTTTTATCAGGTGAAGGCCACTAACCTATTTGCTTTTTTTTTATAAGTGACCTGGCCACAAATGATTGCTCAACAAAGAGGCTTATCATGTGGAAATTTATAGCAGCAAATGAATCTAAATAATCTGAACACAAGTTTCTGAATGTGGAGGGAAAAACCAGAGGACCGAGAGAAAAAAATCCACGCGACCATGGGGAGAGAGACACGCAAACTCCAAATATACAGCAGGCGTCAGGGTTGGGATTGAACTCCCGACCTCCTGCATACCAGGCGAGGAAGATCACATGACATCACCGTGGCGCCCCTTGAATAACTGAATAATAAATAAAGTTTTATAAGCCACCGACGCACCCCATGGGTAACGCCCGAGATTATTCCCAAACCAGAGGTGATTACCCTCATTACGACTCTTAACGGCATTATTAGGATGACGTTGAGTTATTTGAGTGAGCTCATATCGTGAGTGGAGCTGCCCTAGAGGTTTGTGATATGGATTTGGCCCTGAAGGTGACCGAGCGTTTGGGGCGAGCGTTTGGGGCGAGCGTTTGGGGCGAGCGTTTGGGGCGAGCGTTTGGGGCGAGCGTTTGGGGCGAGCGTTTGGGGCGAGCGTTTGGGGCGAGCGTTTGGGGCGAGCGTTTGGGGCGAGCGTTTGGGGCGAGCGTTTGGGGCGAGCGTTTGGGGCGAGCGTTTGGGGCGAGCGTTTGGGGCGAGCGTTTGGGGCGAGCGTTTGGGGCGAGCGTTTGGGGCGAGCGTTTGGGGCGAGCGTTCGGGGCGAGCGTTCGGGGCGAGCGTTCGGGGCGAGCGTTCGGGGCGAGCGTTCGGGGCGAGCGTTCGGGGCGAGCGTTCGGGGCGAGCGTTTGGGGCGAGCGTTTGGGGCGAGCGTTTGGGGCGAGCGTTCGGGGCGAGCGTTCGGGGCGAGCGTTCGGGGCGAGCGTTCGGGGCGAGCGTTCGGGGCGAGCGTTCGGGGCGAGCGTTCGGGGCGAGCGTTTGTTCTGGAGGATCTCATGACTGTGGCCTCCTCGCCTCCTCGTATGTGGCTCTGAGCGAGTTCAAGTTTATATTTCGTGTAACCAGGTGACAACCCACGAGAGACTAGGATGAGTCTGGGTTGCGAGAGTTACACGGGGCATGTTCTGCCAGCAGAGGGCGATTGCTGCTGTGTGTAGAATCCCAATTGAGTAGTTTTCCGTGTAAAATTTCGAATTTGCCAAATTTGAACCCTTTGATGCTGGCACGCAATGGCCGAGTCCTGCAAACGGTGCGGAGAGGGAGGGGGAGGGGATCTGTAATGTCCACAGCGAGGGAAGCGGACGGTGCGTGGCATCGCTCACCGCGGTTATCAAAACACCGCAGCATTAACCGGGGCGGCCGCTCGATTTGAACGCGGCGAACCTCTGCGGCGAGCCGCGAACGCGCCACCGCTGGGCCGCGTCCGCCGCTCAAGGGGAGCGCGCGCGTGTGGCTTGCGCAGCAGGCGGCAACGTGCCGCATTTGCATATTGGGGGAGTTTCACTTGTACGCCCCCGCTCGGCTCACACTTACACAGCGGTGGACGCGCTCTGAATCTGCTTGCCGTCGTGGGGGTGCACAGCCGTGGAGATGGGGGTGGTGGGGGGGCCGTGGTGGTGGGTGGGGAGCGCGTGGGGTGGCATGCGGTAGCGATTTAAGTAAACAAAGCGCTCGTTTCACAGAGCCACATTTTCTGGTTGACGGAGTTTCAAACGAACGCGTCGGAAGTTTTCAGAATTTATTCATTCATTTATTTTTTTTGGCCCGCGATCACCTTTCGTTCGGTTGGGGATGGGGGGGGGTTTGGGATTGGGTTAGGGGCGTGCCCCCCTCTTCCCGCTCGCCCCCACCCTGCTCCGCTGACCCCATGGTGGTGGCGGTTGTGGATTAAGGGGTGGGGGGGTGGTTGCCGTGCATGTCTGTACTCACGTGGCGCGGCTGTCCCACGGCGGCCACGCCTCGCCGCCCGGGAACAAAGCGCGCACTCGCGTTAAATGAAGTTGAGAATAAAATGCTTGAAACTAAAAATAGCAGCGGACAGAAAAGAGAGGAGATTGAGGCTTTGAGCCCGGGCCATGCCGCCGCCGCCGCCGTCGTTGTACCCGGCGGCGGGCGTGGTTCTTCGGAGGATGCGGTACTCCTCCGCTCGCGGTGCCGTCTGTGCCAAGAGTGCGCGACGCGACTCGCTGACCGCACACGCGCAAACGCACGCCCAGATGAGCTCCGATCGCGTTCGCGTCGTCGATTCGGCGCGGAGTCGCGACGTTTCGTTCGCGTTGCTCCGGGAGCTTCGTTAAGGAGGGAAGAGCGAAACGTCGGACATCGTGCCGAACGACGGCGCGTGGAACGGCATAACCCGAGAACGCGCCTGAGGGCGTCGCAGCACAACGGCCGCGACAACCCAAGCAGTCGTACACGTGCGGTGATGCTGCATTGGCAGTGGTGCACAATTAACAAAAATTCAACACGTTCGTCAATAACAGCACAGCGGCCTTAAAATAAACTATGCAGTGGGTGACGTTTCATGCAATGGCCCTCCTTCAGAGCATATATACAGAGTAGTATCGAATATGCTCACATTAACACCTCCCTTTCCCCCCCTACCATCCATGCTGTCGACTCCCTGCCCATGTTCAATTCCAGCATCATCGCCTCTCTCGTCCCCTGCCTGTGGACTGACTGTCCCCTCTTCTCAAGCACAAACACGGCATGGGGCGCCGCGGTCGTGGGTTCGTTTTCCGGACCCTGACGATGCCTGCTGCTGTATAGTTGGAGTCCTCATGTTCTCTCTCTCCCTGTGGTGGTCACGTTGTTCTCCGGGTTCCTCCGGTTTTTGCCCTCCCTCCACATTTAGAATCATCACGTGGTTAGATAATTTGGCTGCAACTATGAATTCCTACGTGTGGTGATGATGATGAGGATGATGATAAAAGCCACTCCGATGATGGGCTAGCATCACGCGTGTCCAGGTCGCTTTTGAACAAGGGGCTCATAGCTCGGTGAGCTTTACCTGGTAAAGCAGTCGTGGCGGTAGTGGCGGTAGTGGTGTAATAGACACCCTCCCTCCCCTTTGATGAACACGACCCATTGTGCGGTGCCGCCGTCCCGCGAGTTGCGGGAACATCGAGGAGACATGGTGCCCGCGAGGCTCCAAGGTGGGGGGGGGGGGTTTGGGGGTTGTGGGGGGGCACGGGGAACCTGTCGCCCCCCACCCCACGCGGTGGGACGTGCATTTCGAGCGTCGCTCGTGCAAACGCGCCGCTCCCGATACCACAGGCACGTGGCAGCCCCGCAGGCCCCCGAGTCGGCCATTGTTGTGCCGCGCCGGGGCAGGTCGGGACGTGCAGCCGCCCCACGGTTGCCGGGGCGTGGCGCGAGATACAGACGGGGGGGGGGGGTGGTGGGGGGGGTGATGTCGCTTGGCTATTTTGAAGTGGGGGGCCACGGGCGTGAACGGACGTTCGACGGCGACGTCGCGGCAGCGCCCTGCCCCCCCCCCCCCCGTCCTCCTCCCTCTCTTGAACTTGTTCTCGGTCGAGAGCGTGCGTAGATTGGCAGCGTAATCCCCGCAGGAATGCCTGCTTCGTGTAATTGGCTTAGTCTGGGTGCCGTGGTACGGCGCAGCACAGAGCCGCGTCCGTAAGCTCCCTTTGCGCGCGCCCTCGCCGCTTGCCGTCGCCGCGGTAGCACGAGAAGGCAAAGTGAACCGGGGAATGGGCGGCAAGATTCACCGGCTCCGCTCGCGCTGCCACCCTAGGCAACGCCGTGCCACCCAGGGCTGCTGTGCCACGTCAGGCCACCTCGTGCCACTCCGTGCCACCCCCAGCCCATTTTGGGCCACCCTGTGACTTCAGGTGCCTCCCTGTACCTCCCTGTGCCACACTGTTTCTCCCCACACAATCTGTTATCAGCCTGTGGTAACCCAGACCATCCTCTGCTTCCCCAGGCCAGGCTAGGCGACCCTAGACCAACCCGGACCTTCACATACCACTCTGTGCCATCCCGTAAATGTAGCTACCTGTGGCCACCCTGCGCCTCCTTGTTCGACGCCGCTCCTCCCTGTGCCGCCTAGGTATGTACGTTGAACTTCTTTTGCACCGCACGTAGCCAACCGAGCGAATCGGAGGTGCATCACCGGCTGTGCTGGCGATGGGGGGGGGGGGGGTTGTGGGAGGCAGGGAGGGGGGATGGCAGAGATCTTTATTTTCCTGCTGGCGTCTTCCCTCGCTGCGAGGAAGTGGTGAACAATGGCGGGAGGTGGTCTCCCTGCACGACGGTGAGCCTCTCTGCGAGCGGGAACCGCTTCCTCCCACAGGCATTGTTGTTATTCCGCTCGGACACCGCAGCGGCGGTGACGCCGAGCCCTGTGCCAACACCGTCCACCCCCCCGCACGAGCGCAGTGGCTGGCCGTGTGTCCTCATCTTGCGCTGGTGGGGTACGGGTCAGGTGCTGTTGCCTCTCCTCCGCTATGTTGTACGTTGAACTTCTGTCACACCGTACGTGGCCGACCGTGCTAATCGGAGGTACGGTATAATCCGAGCGAAGGTGGAGGTGAGATGGTGACCTCCCTCTCCCCGATGGCACAGTCCAGGTGGCCAGAAAACTGGGATGTGTCGAAGCAGAATAAGAAGAATAGCTCACAGAGGGGAGCACTGCCGGCAGGCGCGTCTTCTTCTTGACAGCTGTACGATCGGGCGTTGTGCAAAGTTGATAACAGCCGGGAAGTTGCATTGCCCTGCGACATCGAAGGGCTATAGATCTCCCCCAGGATGGCTACTCGGAGAAAAAGAGGGGACAATACTGGGAGCAGGTGCATACCTAATACTGCCAGTGTAACCTGTGTGCGGGGCGGTCTGGGTGGCGGGGTAGTTGGGGTCCGCAACAGGCAGCAGCTGCTGCCGTTGCACCTGAGTCAGGTGCTCGGGGCTCGATCGGCGCTCGCCCCGAGGATCCGCGCTCCCCCAGGGCGGCGTCCGCGCCGCGCTCACTCCTCTCCCAACTGTGCCCCCTTTGTTTTCTGCCGGTGCCTCCTAACACCCCTCCCCCTCCACCCCCTGACACCGTCCGCCCTCGCGTGGCCCGGAGAATGAGCGGTAGTTCCCAAGGCGGCGGCGGCGGCGTCGTCGTCATCGTAGGCGTCCTCGCCGGTCCCCGCGTTCACAAGGGGACGCTTTGTGGCGGCGGCCGCAGCTCCGTGTGAGCGAGTGTCTGTGTGCGTGTGGGCCTGGATGCGTGTGTGCATCAGTGTGTGCGTGCACATGCATGGGGAGTTGTACTGTAGCAGTTAGTGCACTGCGCTCCGAACATGGCGACCCGGGTTCGATTCCCGCTCACTGCCAACACCAGTGACGATTATTTGAACCGTTCCTGGGCCTCTCCTAGGTCCACTCAGCCTCAAACGAGTACCTGGTGAGATGTGTAAACATCGTCACTGGGGAGACAAAGGCGGCCGGTCGTGGTGTTGGCCACCCCCCCTCGCGTGCCATACCAGGGATCTTTGTCTTTGCGTGCGTGAGTGTTGAGTTTGCAGGTGTCCGGGTGTGCACGTTTGTTTGAGTGATTGTATGTGGTGGTTTGCGCACTGCGCTTCAAAGCCAGGGACCCGAGTTCGATTCTATCGTTCACAGCCAACATTTGAATATCTGAACCGGTCCTGACTCAGCCTGGATGCCTTTATCTTCCACACCCGGAAGATAAAGGCGGCGGTTGTGGTGCTGGCCACCCCCCCCCACCCCTTGTGTGTTTTATGTGTGCGTGCATCCATGTGTTTTATCTGCATCTGTGTGTGCGTGCGTCTGTGTGTTTGTGCACGTGTCCATGCATGTATCCATGTGTGTGTGTAAATGTTGGAGCAAGACGAGATAGAAATGATCAATCCGCTGCTGAATGAAGGCCTTTCCCCTGATGGTTCCGTGACGTGACGATCCATCCAGTACCTGCCCACGAGATCGATCTCATCTCGCTCCATCTCTTGGCTGCGGTCCCCTCCCTCCCTTGGCTGCTACCCAGTTGCTATTCTTGCCCGTCGGCCATCATCCCTTCCAATGACGTGTCCCGGCCAAGGTCTCTTGCTTTTTAAATTCACGCTGACATCCGTGCGTACACGCTTGTTGGTGTGTGCGTGTGTGCTTGCTGAGAAATTTATAACGACAATTTTACTTCATGAGAAGGAACGGAATGTCATAATTGCTTGCGCTCGGAAAATCTCTTCACTGGAAGGAAAAACACAACCGACTCTTTGGACCTCGCTCCTCTTCAGGGCCAGCGTTTTACTTTTTACATTGCCCGTTATGCAACACAGGCGCCGCGCGTGCCTCTCGCCTCCGTGACCGTCGCAAAGTTCCGACTCGGACCCCGAGCCGTGCTCCCCTCGTGGACTCGTCGGGAGCGGCTCGCCTCCACGACGGGCAAGGAGCCACGATCGGTTCCCCCCCCCCCCGACCATGCCGGTGGAACGCGGCCGTTGCCCGAGTGCCGCCCGCACGGCCTCGCGGTGTCAGCGTCCACGGCCCGCGAGGGCGATCAAAGAAGAGGTGACGGGAGGGGAGAGACACTTGATCCGCTCTCCCGAGGATTTGGGTGGAATTTTTTCGAAAGCATGCTTCACTTCCTGGCAAGCTTTCCCGCTCCGCTAAATC
>NW_026890829.1:0-28754 GCF_015708825.2 Lethenteron reissneri | reverse complement strand
CACGGTATATAAATATTTCTCAATTTACAAAGTCGTTTTTTACTTTCAAATATAAGTCTATTGCCAACACTTGCCTAGTAATGCACTTCTCAAATCCGGATTGAATCTTGGGTAATACATGTTTTGGAAACCTTGCATAAATACGAAACACAGGACGGCATTTAGTTCGAATACTTTAACAGTCGTACAGCTGCCCAACCTCGTGTGGGACCTTGTAAAGCTAAGCAGGCTAGAGCCTGGAGAGTGGTTGGATGAGCAACCACCATGCATAACGGGTTGCTGTGGGTTGCTGCTGCTGCTGCTGTTGCTAGGCTGCTGTTGTGCGCATCACAGGGCAGGGCAGCTAAAACAATCCACGGTTGTACTGCTCTATGCTCCCGGTGTCTCCACCATCCGCACCGTGACCAGCCCCCACAAGACACGCGGCGTACGGAGGGGAATAGGCATCACCATCCAGCAGCAGCGAGAGAGCGCGTGTCGCGCACCGTCGATCAACAGTCAAGCCACTCGGCCGTCGTCAGCGCCGTCACAAGAACAACGTGTGGGGGGGGGGGGGGACAGCGAATTCCCACGTGTCCCGGCGCATTTTGATGAACGATCGCAGCGATTTTTAGAGCGGCCAAGTAACCACTTGTAATAAAGATATGGATTGATAAACGGCTTAGTAACATTACACGCCTTCGTTTTTATCAAGCGCGCTCTCTTCTCATCTCTCTCTCTCTCCGTGCCAGAACGTTTCTAGCTCGACCCGCCAGTGATGTGAACGCGGGCTACCGCTGGGGAGCGGCGCTCGAAGGCTCCCAAAACGCACCGAGCGGAGAGCAGCGCTCGCTCCAGCTCCCTCCGCCGGGGGGATTGAGAGAGAGACGGCCCGGCCGATGGGGGCGGTGGGATGAAGGCGTCCCCAGGGCGGCCGGCAGGACTCGAGGCACGGAGGAGTCGAGCCGGAGGGAGGGTGAGGCGAGCCCACTGCTGCCAACGGGCGCCGGGTTTATTGCTTCTTAGTTTTGTGTCTCGACATCTCCCCTGCTCGTAACGGGATGGTGTGGCAAACACTGGACTGCAGCAATCAATCAAATTCATTTTGATTTTAATCCGGTGCAGGGTTTTGCGTCGGTCGACTATAATAAGCGTGTTGCACCTACGACCAAAAGGTTTGAATGAATTTGAGGTGACGAACAAAAGCACACGGAACGCTTGCTCTACTCTACAAACGAGGCAGTCCATTTCCCCTGGGAGTCATGCGACGTTCACGCACACCGAACCCAGACGTGGCAAATCCACCCTGGCACGAAACGCAACACCTCGAGACGCACTTCACCTCGGCAACCACTGTGAATAGACATCTATCAACCACCAGCGGCAGTTTTAGTTTTCTTTTTGCTTTTACAGAGTTCCAGGTTGCACGAAGTGCTAGAACAAAACCGTTTTAAGTTTTTTATTAATCCGAGACACAGGCTTCGTTATTTACGCAGTGCGCTCAAGTGCTTTTGGAAACAGCTTTGGCACAGCATCGGTTCGTGCTCAAAAGAAGAGCGGATGAGGTCAGAGTTACAAAGATTAACTTTAGTGCAGAGCGCACGTGCAAGGCAGTCACGCAAGCCACGTGATGTGTGTAAGTTCACTTGGGTGCGAGTCACACGGCGGCGTTCCCACCACGTCACCCCCCACCGGCCAAGTCCGTGAATTCCGGTGAATTCGGGTTCGATATTCGAGTTAAGAGTCCATTATTAGCGTGTTTTTCGTGAACGTTTCCTGTTTGTACCGTATCTTGCTTGCTTCACGATACCGAATGCATCACCAGCAGACAACCTTTCAATAAAGAGTGAACGTATTCTCGCAAAATCGCGGCGAAAAGACGCGCGCTTCGCGATCGTGCAGGAATTAATTTTTTAGCGTAGACTCATCACGCACGAGACGACATCGCGCTGCGTCGCTGCGCCGGATGCGGTGCGGGCGGGCGGAAGGTGATCGCGCGCCGTGGCGGGCCGAGTTGTAAACATAGCGGGGGCTTCAAATTCGTGGGTAATCAACGAAGACGAATAACACATTTACGCCACAAGGCATCGACACGAAACCCAAAACAAAACGACTCGCGCGCTCAGTCGTCCCTGAAGCGGGTGGCCGCACGAGGCGGCCGGGAGGAACGTGAGCTCACGAGGCTTTTCCCACGATGCCCTGCGGGACGAACGAGCATTGGACTTCAGCGCCCGTAACCATTTGTGTTGCTCCCCCTCACGGCGGACGTCGATGCCCCGTTGTCGACGGGAGACGACGTTTTGATCGGGCGCGAGTTTTCCTCGAGAAACTCCCCTTACGGAGCGGGGGGGAGGAGGTGGGGGGTTTGGGCGTCGTTACAGACAGGGCCGTTCGTCGTCAGCCTGACGGTTGCCGGGGGCAGGGTAGGGGCAAAGGAGGGTGGAGGTGCTTGTTTCGTCGATAGCGATGGGGGTCCGGTGCACGGTGGGAGCTCGCGGACGGTTCCACGGTGGCAGCCGTCGCCCGGCGGAGTCGCGAATTGGTGACGCGGCCGGCACGGGCAGTGCGGTCCCGGCTAGAGTTCGGAGCGGGAGCGCGTGATGCGCGGCCCCTTCCGCTTCTCGCGCTTCTCCTCCTGCTTCCTCCTCTTCTCCTCCTTCCGGAACGCCTCGCGCAGCACCTGCGTGTCCCTCAGCATCTGAGCCCCCCCCCCGCCCCCAGGTGCGCGTGACACCACAACAATCACGGCAGGGGTTGGCGAGCGAACACGGGGCGCGGAAATAAACGCAGCGCCGTGTCTTGCGTTTAAACGTCCGTGAGCCGCTGCGCGCAGAAAGTCGGAATTACCTTCTCCTCGTCCAGCTGGAAGGGGTTGTGATATTCGGGCGACTTCTCGATGAGACCCAGCTCCTGCGACGCCTGGGCTCAAAACAGATCAACACCAGCGCACGCACGGGTATCAAAACAAAGAACCCGGAGGAAACCCATGCAGAACAGTGGGGGGGGGGGAAGGAGAGAATATACAAACTCCACGCCGTAAGAGGCGCCCGGATCGGGAATGGAGCCCGGCTACCGTCTTGTCGCCTCACCAGGCCCAGCAGCTGCGCGTGGGTGCCGTCGGCGAAGACGCCTGTGCCGTTGCAGAAGAGGAGGCCCCAGCGCACGAGGCGAGGCGCTCCGCGCTGCCGTCCACGTAGCTGTGCACGATGCGCGGGAAGCGCAGGAGCACGTCGCCGAAGAACGCCACGTTCTCCACCACGTGGGAGAACGCTGCCGGGGCGGGGGGGGGGGGCGGCACGGGACGATGGTCGCTTCACGACGCCACGAGGGAGCGCCTTGCGCCTCGGCGCAAACGCCCGCGCCGCTATAACGGACGACGCGAGCCGGCAAACAAACTAACTCTGAATAAATGTAACATTTTATCTATTGCCGACGCTGAAAGCACGGAATGGAATGGCACCAGATCGCTTGACGATTATCATGGTTGGCTACGTATGGTGCGAAAGAAGTTCAACATACATACATGGTCTCCCTATAAGCCTCAGCATGATGCCAGGCCTGGTAACCAAGGCTATATTTCTGTCCGGGTCAGTGACCCAGAAAACGTTTCCACGCCTGGCACACCGCATACGGATACCTCCTCGATTATGGTTGTAGCTGCTACAAGTCACATCCCTATCCCAGTCTTCCTATTACGCGAAAAATAACCAGCGAAGATTGGGGCCCTGGCAGTAACGGTGGGCACCCCGTACCGTCCCTCTGTCGGGCGTCGTCGGGGATGGGGCCTGAAGGCAGCACGTTGGCGGCAGCCAGGATCACGCGCGATTCCTCCAGCACCTGTATGCACACACACACGCACACACACACACACATACGCGCACACACGCGCACAACACGCAACACACGCACACACCACGCACACACACGCACACACACGCACACACACGCACACACACACGCACGCACACACACGCACACACACGCACACACACGCACACACACGCACACACACACGCACGCACGCACACGCACGCACACGCACACAACACACGCACACACACGCACACACACGCACACGCACGCACACGCACACACACACACGCACACACACGCACACACACGCACACACACGCACACACACGCACAGCACGCACACGCACACACACACGCACACACACACACACACACACACGCACACACACAACACACGCACACACAGCACACACACACGCACACACACACACGCACCACACACGCACACACGCACACGCACGCACACGCACACACACACGCCACACACACACAGCACACACACGCACACACACACACGCACACACACACGCCACACCGCACACCCACACACGCACACACACGCACACACACACACACGCACACACACACGCCACACACGCACAACACACGCACACACAACACACGCAACACACACGCACACACACGCACACACACGCACGCACACACACGCACACACCACACACGCACACACACACACACACCACACGCACACACACGCACACACACACACACGCACACACACACACGCACACACACGCACCTTATTAGTCACTGCGAGCTGTGCCACAGGGCAGCAAACTGAACACTTCGGCATTCGCATTTATTGGAGGATTAATGCCCCAGCATCTCAATGTGCCTTGAATCTCATCTCAATCGTTCCAATGCCCGGCTGCAAGTATTCTTTAGCCTAGGGGACTCCCGTAGGACAGCCGTCCCTGTGCAGAGGAGGTCCAGGTCTGCTTTCAGATATTTACTAATTTAATTCGTTTAACCCCAGGTGAGATCTCAAGAGCGGCCTGGGTCAATAAAACGTCAGAAGCAACAACACAAAACCCTCACTTGCACCATCTCCATGCGGCGCTGCTCCCTCTGGGTACAAACACGCAAAAGCACGACTGACGCAGAAGCTCAAACACGTCCGTCGACAAACCAACACTGCGGCGGCCTTAAAAGAACAAAAACTGAAATGTAGCAAGGGGCGTGACGAAGGGCCATTCGCCCCCCTGAAACGTTGCCCTACGAACGCATTCGGTCACCTTGAAGAGGCCCTGCAGCATGATGTCGATGATCTTGTACTGCTGCTGGAGGTCCCTCAGCTCAATGAGGGTCTTGAGGGCGTTCATCTGCTCCTTGCGTTTGACCTCGAACAGCTTCTTGTCTTGGCGCCCGTCGAGTCAAGGCGTCGGCGGCGATCGCAACGATTCCCAAAAGGGAGCGCCGGACTCGGAGAAGTGGCGATCCGACGGCGCTCGGACAGAGAGGTCGAACCGCTCACTGCGCAACTCGAGCCCGGCGAGTCGTTCCCAATCCACGACGCGCAGGCGCACGCCGCGTTCCGCAGGGCAGCGGCTTCACTCGGCGACTTACAAGCTCATCATAATTACAACAACAATAATGTCGAGATTTGAAGTTTTCGTGACTGCAAGGATCCATACTCTTTGGTTCTTTTGGTAAAGTCAAAATAAAAAATATATTTTTCATCTACGTGACTTTACCGACAGAACCAAAGAGTAATAATAATCTCGATTTGTAACACGCTGCACAGTAACCGCTCGCTCTCGACCAGAGATAACGACTCTGATGGGCAGCAGCAGCAGCAGCATTCAGATGGCGCACCGGCTCTACCAATAATTAAGTTGTTATCGGCCAACTAATGCGCATTCATTCGCTTGAGTGCATCGGTTCCCAACCTGTGGTCCAGAAGCCCATGGGGAAGTGGTCCACGGAACTCTTGCAGACACGATGCTTGGCAATAGCTCGCATTCTGCAATGTTATTGGGGCACGCAGTCCACGAGCCACAGCAGAAATCGGTACCACCAAGGGGAGCAATACTTCGGCAGTACCGATTAATGCGACAAATATGGGTGGATTATTTGACAACCCCGCTCATTTTCAAATCGATCTCACAATCATTCAGTCCCCGTGAGTGGCCGCACGAAGAGGCTGGAGCCACGGCGGTGACGCCACCCCGGGCGGTAGTCGTGACGAGGATACAGAGACCGAGGGAGACCTTGTCCGGGGCGGTGCGTCGCTCCTGGGCCTCCGCAGCAGCAGCGGCGGCAACCGCGAGCAGCAGCAGCAGCAGCGCAGTGGTCGTGGCGGCGCCACCACCGCACCACCGTGGCCACACCACGGGCACACGAGCGCCCATTTCCTCGCCAGCCAGAGGTTGCCTGGGTGGGCAAGGTGCGAGGCGCGGGTGAGCAGGGCGATCCGGCACCCACCGATTCACTCCGGCGCCCACCGATTCACTCCGGCGCCCACCGATTCCTCCGGCGCCCACCGATTCACTCCGGCGCCCACCGATTCACCTCCGGCGCCCACCGATTCACTCCGGCGCCCACCGTTCACTCCGGCGCCCACCGATTACGTTCCGGCGCCCACCGATTCACTCCGGCGCCCACCGATTCACCTCCGGCGCCCACCGATTCACTCCGGCGGCCCACCGATTCACTCCGGCGCCCACCGATTCACTCCGCGCCCCACCGATTCACTCCGGCGCCCACCGATTCCACTCCGGCGCCCACCGATTCACTCCGGCGCCCACCGATTCACTCGGCGCCCACCGATTCACTCCGGCGCCCACCGATTCACTCCGGCGCCCACCGATTCACTCCGGCGCCCACCGATTCACTCCAGCGCCCACCGATTCACTCCGGCGCCCACCGATTCACTCCGGCGCCCTCCGATTCACTCCGGCGCCCTCCAATTCACTCCGGCGCCCTCCGATTCACTCCGGCGCCCTCCGATTCACTCCGGCGCCCTCCGATTCACTCCGGCCCCTCCGATTCACTCCGGCGCCCTCCGATTCACTCCGGCGCCCTCCGATTCACTCCGGCCCCACCGATTCACTCCGCGGCCCTCCGATTCACTCCGGCCCACCGATTCACTCCGGCGCCCTCCGATTCACTCCGGCGCCCACCGATTCACTCCGGCGCCCTCCGATTCACTCCGGCGCCCTCCGATTCACTCCGGCGCCCTCCGATTCACTCCGGCGCCCTCCGATTCACTCCACTCCGGCGCCCTCCGATTCACTCCGGCGCCCACCGATTCACTCCGGCGCCCTCCGATTCACTCCGGCGCCCACCGATTCACTCCGGCGCCCTCCGATTCACTCCGGCGCCCACCGATTCACTCCGGCGCCCTCCGATTCACTCCGGCGCCCACCGATTCACTCCGGCGCCCTCCGATTCACTCCGGCGCCCTCCGATTCACTCCGGCGCCCACCGATTCACTCCGGCGCCCTCCGATTCACTTCGGCGCCCTCCGATTCACTCCGGCGCCCTCCGATTCACTCCGGCGCCCTCCGATTCACTCCGGCGCCCACCGATTCACTCCGGCGCCCTCCGATTCACTCCGGCGCCCACCGATTCACTCCGGCGCCCACCGATTCACTCCGGCGCCCTCCGATTCACTCCGGCGCCCTCCGATTCACTCCGGCGCCCTCCGATTCACTCCGGCGCCCTCCGATTCACTCCGGCGCCCTCCGATTCACTGCGGTGCTCAAGTCGCCTCCTTTTCTCTCTTCTGTGGCGACGATCGTGGTTAGCGCTCCTGTCAGCACCAATCGTTGATTCGTCCATGCGGGTTGAGGGATCGGTCTCTCACGGACACGGACTGTGTCGTAACTCATGCACCATATTGTGTTCAGCCACCACGCTTCAGGTCACAACAACATCAATTACCCACCCACCTACCCATTCACACCGTCACTCACCCCGTCACTCACTCACCCCGTCACTCACTCACCCCGTCACTCACTTACTCACTCATTCACCCCATCCCTCACTCACTCACTCACCCTGTCACTCACTCACCCTGTCACTCACTCACCCTGTCACTCACCCCGTCACTCACTCACTCACTCACCCTGTCACTCACTCACTCACTCACCCTGTCACTCACTCACCCTGTCACTCACCCCGTCACTCACTCACCCCGTCACTCACTCACCCTGTCACTCACTCACCCCCTCACTCACTCACTCACCCTGTCACTCACCACACTGCAGGTCGCAACATTTCTGCTTTTTCCCTCACACCGCTCGGTTTTGGAGTTACCTTCCAATTGTTACTTAACTCTTGCTGAACTCTTGCTTAACTTTGAAAGTGCTGTTTGATGATTGCCGCTTGACGTTCTGGGGCCTTTGACGGTGTGCTCATGAAACCGCGTAAAACATTTACCTTGTCCGTATCGTATATCGATGACTAAATTAGAGACAAAGATCCCCCGTATAGCCTGTAACAGACTGTTGGGGCAAGTGCTGTTCGCGAGCACCTATGAAGGCCGGCACGGCGCACGAGGGGGTGGGTGGCCAGCACCACGCCCGACCGTTTTTGTCTCTCCAGTGGCGATGTTTACACATCGCACCAGGTACTCATTTGAGGCCGAGTCGACCTAGGGGAGGCCCAGGACCGGTTCAGCGAAAATCGAACCCGGGTCGCCAGGTACGTAGCGCAGCGTGGCGCTAACCACAACACCACCGCTCCCCACGACTTCACGACATTGGAGACCGCCAGCAAAGCACCACAGGCGACTGTGAACTCGTAAACAACCCGACCACCACGACAGCCGCAGTACACCCGTCCATCTGTGCGAGAATCAAAGCCTTGTTCATTTATACTGGTAGGAACCACCTGGTTCCACCAGCCCACAGGGGATTATTGTGTCCGTCCGTCCGTCGTGTAGGGAGGGGCTGGGTGGGGAGGGGCTGGGAGGGGCGTGGGAGGGGCTGGTCACCCCGTGGTGCCCTTATAAAACTCAACGTTTAACCTACTCACGCCGGCTTGTGCCCGCCCTCACAGTCGGGCATTTTTGCGGAATACACCACGCCGCCGTTGACCCTGCAGGCCATTGACCGAGCAACCCAACGTTCCTACCAGCTCCCTCCGCAGGAATGTGTATTGCGAGCGATGGTCACGACGAAAGACAGGGGGAGAGGGGCAGAGTTGGTGTCGTGGTGGCGCTGTTCATCCTCCTCCTCCACCGTTGCAGGAGCACAGACACCACGATGGAGGTGGTGGTGGTGGCGGTGCTGGCTGCATGGCCAGCCACAGTCGAGTGCCGTTCAGGCTACGAGGCCGATCGCGATGAGCGGGGGGTGGGAAGTGAATTTCGTTCGGTGAAGATTTCGGTTCGAGCCGATCGATGAGTTGGTGAATCCGGGCGACCCCACCACCAAGACACGTGGCGAGGCTTGGGTTGTGCTTCCATCGATTTGTCCGCAGGACACTTTGTATAGCGGCCTCTAGTGGCAACGAAGGCGATGCCAGGCGAGACACACGAAGCTCTCGCTTCTGCCGAAACACCTCGCCACGTTTCACGCGCGGCTCTGCACCCCCCCCCCCCCTGCTGCGCTGACTCCTGGCAATTCCACGTTACTGTGACGAGGCGCGGTCCATCCCGAGTGACAGCACCTACCGAACTACAGGAAATCGCTGCTTGTGAACTCCGCTGACGATCTCGCATCATGCATCGATCTACTCCGTCGTCGTGATCAATATCGGCCATGGGCAATCCACTGCTGGATGAGGGCCTCCCCAAGGCACCGCCACACCGACCACAGCACGACACTGCCTCGCACCGCCGTGACGAACACTTCAAATAGCGACCAGCAACACACCGTCATCTATACACGGTGTGTGTAAACAGTAGCTTGTGATCGTAACGACAGTAAGCTACTGTAGATACAGTACAGTGTACAGTATATATAAACACGTGGCTCGGTGCTGTAACACGTGGGCCGCGCACTGTACGAAGACGCCACGTGTGTGTGTGTAGTACGACACGTGTGTGTGTAGTACGACACGTGTGTGTGTGTGTAGTACGACACGTGTGTGTGTGTGTGTTGTACGACACGTGTGTGTGTGTGTTGTACGACACGTGTGTGTGTGTGGTGGACACGTGTGTGTGTTGTACGACACGTGTGTGTGTGTGTGGTGTTGTACGACACGTGTGTGTGTGTGGTGGACACGTGTGTGTGTTGTACGACACGTGTGTGTGTGGTGTTATACGACACGTGTGCGTGTGGTGTTATACAACACACGTGTGTGTGGTACAACACGGCACATCGCCATTCAAACACAGCAAGTGCTGTTAGCGAGCAGCACCTGTGAAGGCCGGCACGGCACACGGGGGGAGAGGGGGTGGCCAACACCACGCCCGGCCGCCTTTGTCTCACCAAGCACTCATGGTTTGTATACACACCGCGCCGAGGTACTCACTTGAGGCTGAGCCAACCTAGGAGAGCCCCCCCCCCGAACCGGTTCAAGTGTTCGCCGTCACCGTTGTTTGTTCGCGAGCAGGAATCGAACCCCGGTTCGCTTGTCGAGTTCGGCGCTCACCGCTGCGCCACCGCTCCTCACAGAGACACGCACCGGCTGCTGCTGCTGTTGTTATTGTTGTTGTTTTGTTGTTGTTATTGTTGTTGTTAACACGTGGCGCCTCGTACACAAACAGGCGCGAGCAGTGGCGCTGTGTGCCGTGGCCCACAGACGTCGCATCCTCATCCCCATCCCACCCCCTTCGCGTGGCCCGTGGAGTTCCTCCTCCGAATAAATTATAATTTATTATCGTATCGGCACTTCCACCCCCCCCCCACCACCACCACCCAGACAGTCTTCGTTGTTTGCCGTGTTTGTGGAGCTGTGTGTTTGTGTGTGTTGGCTCTCTCCGCTTGACTCAAAGAGTTCATCGCTGTGTCGACGGGACAGAACCTCGCGACAACGTTTCGTTCACTCTGGGCCGTGTTTTATGAAGAGATCATTCAACAACAACAAATCCCCCGGGGCAAGTGTTGTGAGCGAGTGGTGGGTTGGCCACCAATCGCGTATGCCCTGCCGCCTTTGTCTCCCCAGTGCTGATGTATCACACACACACTGCACCAGGTAGTCTTCTCAGGCTGAGTCGACTTAGGGGTGGCCCAGGAACGGGTTCATATATACGCCGCCGTGATGGGTGGCGAGTATTCGTAATTTAAACAGCAACACGCCGTGTCGGTCACTCTCGTGGTGTGACCATACTCCACTACGCTGGTCCCGTGCGCCTTGGGGAAGGAGTTGCCCTGGGGCCGGTTTGAGATCAACACACGCGTCCCCGATGTCTTAATCACGAGCCGCGGATGACACAAATCACGTGATTATAACGATGCTTGTGCGTTTAATGTAAATGTGCCGAGGCTCGCCGTCAACGCCGACGATCGGCGTAAGCGATGAGGTTGTGTTGCGGCAATGTGATTCCGAGTCGCTTCACGAGCTCACAAACCCAGCCCCTGGCAGTCGGCATCGCACAGCGCCCTCTCCCGAGTCAACGTGGTGGTGGTGGGTTTACAGATGAACACAAGGAACAAAAAGCATGCAATGTGCATGGCTTCAGTAACGCGTTTCCAACATGCCGTTGTGCTCGGTAATATAACAAAACAAAAAAATCAACAGAAATGAATGAAAATTACCTCCCGATGGCATTTGGAGCCACCGCGGCAGAAATAAAGGACAACACGTGTATTGGAGAACATAGGCAAGTATATTAAGAGGCATTTTTATTTTCATGTAACAGTGGATTGAGCGTGACGATGACGAGAGCATGGAGGGGACGCATGCTTGGAATTATACCGACACAGGAGGAGGGCCACGTGGCTGGGCAACAGACGCGGATTGCTTTGCTCGTCGGTGTCTCTCATCAGCTTGCGGCTGCGAGTGAGAGACTCGTGGTGCTGGGCTCGCAGTGCGACGTACCGACGACAGCGACCGCCTTTGGCAAACGAAAAAAAGACAGCCGCATGAGCACATGACGGACCGTGTAAAAGGAAGACTTGCACAACTTGCTTTTTTTTGTCATTTTCAACGAGCCCAGTTTTTATTTTATGTTTCTTGCGTTCAACCGAAGCATAAAAACCAAATCGGCGACAGGCGGCGTCGAGGTTAAAGGTCGGCGACGTGCAAGGGACCCGTCACTCGGCCGAGACGTCTTAGGAGGAGCGTGCGGGCAGGCGGGCGACAGTGGGAGACCCTTTCAAGACATCCGAAGCCACGGGTGACTTCTGTGGCGTTTCAGGAGAGACAGGGCACTCCGCGTTGTCACGCCACGTGTTAATTCTATCCCTCAAAAAAAAAATGTCATCACTCTCTTGTTTACACGACGGCAACGTAATCATGCAATTCAAAAATAAATCTTTGTTTTTATACAGCAAAAAAAAGACGACCTACAAACCTCAAAATGCCACATTCATTTCATATCATACAGTATATTTCATGGTAGGAACTTCGCATCACCCTGTTTGGCAGGGATTATTCAAGATGACTCAAGTGTTTCTACGACAGGTGAAACGTTCATCTTCTGCTCGCCAGCTAACA
Source organism: Lethenteron reissneri (assembly GCF_015708825.2). NCBI lineage: Eukaryota > Metazoa > Chordata > Hyperoartia > Petromyzontiformes > Petromyzontidae > Lethenteron > Lethenteron reissneri. Next base: position 16,391 of record NW_026890829.1, on the reverse strand, counting down.
CACGATACAGTTTTACAAAGACGGCTGTACCCAGATGTCTATTGTCCAGCCATCGGGTAATTAAGACTGAAATAACACCCTGAATACAATTTAGAGTAATGAATCAACCTTAGAACGAAAGATTCCATAATACTTTTCCCCCGACCCCCACCGACATTTTCCGAACTGACAATTCAGAAATCGAGACCCTTTCGCGGGGTCTAAAGTGTCCAGATCGCGGCGACGACGACGACGACGAAATGTGACCAAGGTGACACGAGGCTGTGTGCCCTGCGGTGCCGTGCTCGTGTTTCTCCGGCGCTGTGGCCTCGGTGACCACGTTCCACCAATCACAACGCGCGGGGCTAAGACCACGCTCATTAACCATTAAGCCTGCCTTCGGCCGTCAAACACGGATCCCGTTTCTGCAGGTGCTGGCCACACACCTGTTCACGAGCTCAATGGCGAGTATGGGAGCGAGTGTGGACTGCTACAGGTGTGCGCGGTGGGGGTAGTGAGCTTTACTGGCCAAACACCAGGTCGACATGTCTCCATAGCATTGTACTCCAATGGCAAAACTTTCATTTTATTCAAAGAGATTAGAGCCAGAACTCATGCACACAGTGGCCCCGTGCTGATATCACGAGGTCCCAAATATCGGCTGGATAGCAAAAATAATACGGGCGTGCATTTGCCGTAGATATTCCAGCCTCATAAAAGTTCTCACACTGTACCGTTTTGGTAACCGAATTCAATGCTGACCTGTTAGTTTGTACAATAAAGCATAAATAATTTAAAACATCCAACATAACTGAGCACTGCAAACCAACACACAATTGTTTTGCCATTGGAGTAAATCCATGGCATAATGTTCACAATTTGGAAGAGCCGTCACTTGGGCAGTTTTCACCTCATCCTCTATGGGTCCTAAAGCCAACTCACCAGTAAATGGATCATGCGTCTGCCCTGTTACCCAGTGTCCAAGTTACAGCACCACAGCACATGCAAGCTTTGATACACACACAGGAAACCATTTCGTCAGAAACTAAAAAACATGTCTTCAGGTAATGCTTAATGGGATTAGTGCACTCATTATAATGCTTTTCATTTCAATTACATCAGAGCACTTATTTGCAGATTATAGCTTTCAAGCACAACAACACAAAGTTAAAGTTGGAGTTTTTAAGAATCAAACCTAAAGGGGACGATGGAAATGGACACAAATAATATAACACATATATAAAGTACACTATCAACATCACTCAAGACCCAGAATTGCATTGTTGACACAACATTGCCAACTGGTGGGATGGTTACGAATTCTCATGCACTCCCTTGCTGCAAGTGAGCTTGCCCTATGGCTGCAAATGAATGTCAATTGTGGGCGGGCAGGGGGGGAGCTTAGTTTCGATAGTGAGCCGTCGCTCTGGGACCACGTGGCATTGCCGCAAAAGCGGGGTGCAGCATGCAGCCTGCAGCTGCTCTAGGCCACAGCATCAAGAGAAGCTACAGCAATCAGGCCAGCCGGCTGGTGTGATCCGCCACCGCTGCATGAAATAAAAAAATAAAATGGTAAGTACAAAATCAAACTTTTTAAAATTATCAAGACGCCTGGTGAGATTTCAAAATGAAATACGGCGAAAGTAACTAAAATTACAGTTAAGAGTGTAGAGCATAAATATGCGCACGCAAGCGAGCGAAGACTGCTAATGGAGATTAAACGTTTTATTTTTAAAATGACGAGGAAGCGATCAAACAAATTAACTTAAATTGCCATTAAACCGTCGTCGGAATTCTGCTTGCGGGCGCGGTTTTGTGTTGGCGCGCGGGCGGCAGCAGCGACGGCGGTGGCGGCGGGCGGCTCGGGCCGCGAGGGGGCGGCTGACGGTGGCGAGGGCAAGTCCGGTAGCTGGTCGGCGACTCGAGCCCGCTCCTCCAGGAACTTGTCGAACTCTGAAACGGAGAACAACGGTCGGGTCAGAGTGTTTTGTACGAGAGCTGGGATGATTAAGCCAATTAATCGACTAAAATCAGACATTTCTTTCGTGGGTTCATTATTCAAGCCGCGTTGAAAATGACGGCCACCTCCATGTCGTGCCTCTCGAAGGCGGGAAACCCCGAACAAGTCAAACCCGGTGTCATGCAACTGATGATGCTCATGGCATCACCAAGCCCGGCCCATCACCTACCGTCCAGCAGCGCACGTGGGAACAGAGGTGAGATCTTTTTCTTTGCTATTTAACTATTTTTATGGTATCCGATGAGTCGAGCGAACGAATCGGTAACGGAAGAGTAATCGATTCCTCTCTTGCCCAGTGGTGAGCACAGGCAACCGGACAAGCAGCGTCCCGGTGTCAGGACTGGCCACGTACCTTCACTCGTGACTCCTTCTTTCTCCTCCGACTGCAAACACAAACGTCAAATTATAGCTTCCATCCTTGAGCCGGAATATACTCACGTGGCACAAACTCAAAGAAAAATACATCACACACAAGTCCGCTTGCTGATACTCCATCCTGTAACGGATTAACCCCACCTGACTGCAACACCTGTGTAACACATCATACGTCGTCCATTCGACATTAGCATCTTGGTTTTGGTGGTCCTGTTGATGTTGAATAGAAAATAACAGAATTAAATGAACATATGATCGATGCAAAAAAAATTCCCAATGTTAAATAATTTGCAAAGCGAATAACAAAAATGGAAATGATAACAATAAAATTGTAAAAATATTTTAAAAGAAAAAAATACATGCATAAAGTACATGAATGAGGAAATAAAAAACAAAACAAAAAAAAACATAGCTCACCACATCGGTGTTTAACCACTGTTCAATGTCGTCCATGACCCCGGGCTGGGAGATGGGAATCTGTGCCATTGAGGGATGTCGGGGTGAGGAGCGGGGGGTGCGGGGGAAAGGGCAGGACTGGCATGAGTCTAGGGTCAGGGTCACACTGTTGCCAGAGCCGATGTTTTCCCCGTCAATAGAACTCGACGGAAGGTCGGGCTGGTGGCAGCATTGCCGATTTCTTAACCAATTTTCACATTCACGGGCGTGTATTTTATTTTACCCCCCCCCCCCGTGAACGTTTTCCAAATCTTACATTTCCATTTACAAAGAATGTATCGATGCGGAGAAATGGGAGCTCCCATCTGCAGGTGATCCACCGATCCACCAAGGTTGCCCGAACAGCGGCCAGGTTATCAGTTGATCAAATGGCAATCCACGTCGAGCCGCTCCCTCTTGGAGGGGATGCATGAACCGGCAGCAGCCGACCTTCCGAACGGGGGAGGGCAAGACGCTGGCAACTGTGGGTTGGGGTCATTTGCGCGCCCTGCAGAAATCCACGCCGGTCTGTTCCGTGTTTGGCATGACCAATTGCTTTGACGTAATTTTGTAATGAATTCCAAGAGAATATAATGAATCCATTTCATGTAACATATCATTTTATGTATAAAGATTCTCCTCCAAACAAATGTAAAGTGAAAGAGAACTCACATTATTTAATTGTAATGCTCGCGGAACTGCGTGTGGAAGCGTACGTGGATTTCTATTGGGCCCGCGACATGTCCGATTTTGCGGGGAAAATCAAAATAAAGCCAAGAAAATCAAAACATCATGTAAATATATTTGAACCAAATTATAAATGTGACCCATAAAAAGCCTTTGGATTAGAATCACTGAAGTGCGTTATGGTAAATAAATCAGAATAAAGCAAAGGTTAAAGCAATCAATGATGAAAAGCAATTTTCGATCAATTGTAATTTGCATGTACGTCGTATTATTAGACAAAATCCACATTTATACCACCTTCTTAGCACGCGGTGGTGACGTGCTTTCGTTCGCTGGCTGAAAAAAGACCACATGTAACCAAAGGTATTTTTAGGAGCTTGGCGACGCATCTACACGAGTGCTGCAGCATTGCAAACGATATCGACGGCGAACCTCACCATGCCTTGTCGCGCGAGCCAGGTGTCTATCTGGTCGTGTGTTTCGGGGAGCTGTGCGAACGTTGGCCGTGCCGTGTGGCACAGGCCGCGAATGAGCCGAGCGGCACGGGCAGAAGGACACACGGAGAGAAAACAAAAACCACACCCACATGCAAAAACAAACCAAAACACGTGCACATATCATGCGGCCGATAGTGCATTACGCACGACCAACAGAGGAACGCGAACCGCATACATTAAATAGTGACAAAGGGTAAACCACTTAAGGCATGCAAACAGAAATAACGTGGTGGAAAGTGAACCCCTATTTTCAATTCCAACATGCGCCCATAAAGGTGGTGGAGACTGCTCGGCTCTTACCATGGCAGCGATCGCGGGGTCTTCCTCGTGCTCGCCGTGAACCAATCTGCACGTGCACGCACACAAGTGCACGCGACAAAAACACCTCACCCTTCCCGCAAAAACCTGCAGGGCATCGTTGTAATGCAGCAGCGTTGTGGTGGATCGGGAGGACTTGTACAACACTCACGCTTGCTGGGCCGCTAGGCGGACAGGAAATGGCAACGCTGCCCAGTGGGTTGTGAACCAGCAGCGTGGACCTTTGAGTATGATCCACTAATACAAATGTGCACTCTCAAATATGAAAAACACTCCTTAATAGAATAACCCAAACATCCTAATGTAGGACTCTCATAAAACGACCTCAAATAAAACATACAATGCATTATCATTCAATAATGCTGTACAGAGAAGGATATTCGTGCAATGTGGATAAATTCACCTCATGACAAAATCAAACTCTCATGCTCCCGCTCGCAGTCCCCACCTGGGTGGAGCAGTGAGCCCAATGTCTCCCTCGACCTTCAACCCAGGAGCACTGAGCCTGGAGTTTTTCCCGCTGAGTTTCTGTGCCCCCTCTCTGTGCCACGGTGGGCACCACGGTGGCTAGGAGATGTTAACTACCTCGCCTGACATACAAGAGGTCGTGGGTTAGATCCTGACCCTGATGCCTGTATATTTGGAGTTTGCACGTTCTCCCTGTGGTCATGTGTATTTTTTCTCCGGACCTCTGGTTTTTCCCTCCACATTTAGAAACATGCATTTAGAGTATTTGGCTGCTATAAATATCCACGTGATAAGCCACTTCGTTGAGCTATCATTTGTGGCCAGCTCTCTTTCTATCAAAGAGCTATGCAGCTCAGTGGGTCTTACCTGCTAAAATAAAATCTAAACAATTTTAGTTTACGTGCGTGGTCACGGTTTGTGCTTTTGTACCAGGCTCGTGTTGCGTTACAACAAAAACAATGAACAAAAATGTACATTGGTCGCCACTTTGCCCAAGGGAGCCAGTGGTGGGTCACGTGCACTCACTCTCTGCGAGGGAAGCTGTCCGGCGCATTCTGCAGTGCCTGGGCCCTGCCGCTTGCGATGCGTTCCCCGCCCAGCGACGTGAGGGTGCCGCTCACGCTCTCCCCGGCCAGGCCTGCGGCAGCAGAGCAACAAATAGGCCATTAAATACTTGGTGCAGATCTGCAAGTCTGTTCCTCTTGTGCACGCAGCTTTCCACCAGGTACTCGAGAAGAGCTCTGGAGGGAAAGTGTACAGAACGTGTTACAACATCGTAGCAATGTTGTAAGTTCAGTTTACGGACAAGAAGTCTCATAATGGCGAGTAAATAAGAGTTACGATAATGGGCGTTCGTGAAGTTACGAGAAATATTACGAGTGGTCATGACCACTCCTAAGTTGATTGGAAGCAATAACAGTTAACATTACGTAATTAATAAGAAAAGTAGGAATAACAACACTAACATAATCACTATCACTAACATTGCTAATATCATGAACATTAATACCCTTAACATACTGAACTCAGCCACAGGCTGGTTTGAATGGAAAGAGTGTTGATAACGTTAAACCTGAGCAGCAGCTCTGACGTGGGTGACAGCTGCCCTCTCACTACGACTCCCACATCTACTTTGACTTAGGAATTCCGTTTTCTCTGACGACAATTACGACGATCGCACTGCAATCGTAGCCTGCCGGATATACAAGAGAAATCTTAAAAAGAGAAATGTCCGAACCCTAAACAGTACCAACGTGACGTCAGCTGAGCCAACGCGCCCGTCCGTGATCAGTCCCTCCCCCCGCCCCCGGCGCTCCGCTCTCTCACCCATGCCGGCGAGCTGTGAGGAGAGGTTGCCGCTGCCACGAGACCCCGTCATGACGGACGGGGAGCCGGGCCCAAGGTCGATGAGGTTGTCGTCGGCAGCGTCCGGCAGCGGGGAGGCAGCGTTTCGTAAAACCTGCCGGAATAGAACGGCGACAATATGGGTCAAGGGTCAAGCTCAAGAACAGTTACTAGAAGACCGCCCTGGGTCACCTTAACTACCAAGTCTATCAAGTAAAAACAAGCACAGCAATGAAGCAAACGGAAATCAGAGCAAAGGCAACGAACATTAATCAGGGCGCACTATACCCTGCTATCTATCAGAGGGGGGTCGTTCAATAACATTACAAACAGCCGAGCACAATTTCACACCTTTCACTGGGTGCTGGTAAAATTCCCCGGCGCTTACCCAAGTTCCTAGCTGCAGCATCCTGAATGGGACTCACCGTCGAGTAGAGGGCGGCCTCCCCCGAGTCGCGCGCCACGTTCTGAGGAGCTCTGCCCGCGCGATACCTTTCGAACCTGAGCGAGAAACCTCCGCTGCATCACTGTGCGCCACTGGCGCGCACGATGCGGCAAAACACAGAGCAAAAACCCGCCGGGGAGGACAGAGGTGCAGGCCAGGTTTGAGAACCAGACAACCAAACCGTACATACAGTTTGGCTGCTTTTTGTGTTGTTTGTTGGCTACGTACAGTGCAGAAGAAGTTGAACATACATCTACCATCGACACGAGTATCTCAAGTGCCCTCCGGCTTCGTTCCGCTTCGAGAGCCTTGCACACAAGCCCCGTGTTGTTCACGTGGTTGGTTCATCGCCACTATTGCCCGCGGCTGACGTTACGATGCACAACTTTACATACGTCGGCCACATCGTCGGCTGCATTCTACACCAGCCCGTGTCGTGTTCGGTGCCATTTACCGGGACCGACATTGCACGCCACGTAACGCAATCGACCCGCCTTGGGCCGCGTCTGCCGCTGCTCACCGATCATAGCGCAGGAACACATTGTTGAGGTCGTCGTTGACGAGGAGCAGCTCCTCCGTGATCGGTTCGCTGGCCACGCGCGAAATGAGCTCCATGACGCGGCGCTGCATGGTGCGGCACGTCCCGTTGAGCTCCTGCACGTCGCAGGGACGGGGTGGGGGCGACAGCGCGGTCTCCAGAATTGCCCACGCGCCTCCAGGCTAAGGCCTCAGCCTTCTGGTATTTATGTTGCCCGCAACCATTGCTTTTGGGCTATCTTACATGCTTCCTAAAACAAAGCTTCGAACCACTGCCATAGGTACTAATGATAAGGGGCAAAGAAGGTATTGGAGCGATCTCCACAAATTCAGCAACCGGGTGGAAGATCTAAGAGCAGATGGTGGGATAATGTTGGAGCAGATCTATGAGTCTCTGCATGAGTATGTTCTCTGTACATCTCTATGTGAGGGTATCGAAGGCCAGATGATGGGAGCCTGTCAGGGTAGATCGTAGAGGTTGCTCTGTGTCTCCTGTGCGGGAGCTGTGGGAACTGGCGGAGGGTAGAAAGCGTTGGCAGGGTGTGGTGGTGGTATCAACTACTCTGGCCTTACACACCACTGAGGCGAGCGGCTGTTTTCCCATCTGCATGCCTCACACCGTCAGCTGCACTACTGAGCTCTGTCTACCGTACTTCTCAACTTAATTTTGGTGATCATGGGAGGAAGGGGGAATGCTGACCATCAATGCTGTCAAGCCCGTTGAAATAAACATTTACATAAGTCCCAGGCTTCACTTGCAATCGCTAAAGCCCAGCAAGACGCTTTCCTCGTGACCCTAACCTGTAGAAGCTCCAGGTCGGAGGAGTTCTCCTGGCCCGGCACGACCTCGTTCAGCATTTCCGACATCACCTTGATGTTCCCCTGAACAACTTCCAGCTCGGCCCGCAACTTTGAGATCTGCAAAAGAGCAGGAATGGCTACGTTATCAACAAGACAACGGACACCGTACAAATGCCCAAGTAGATTGTCTCCATGCGACCTCCGGATGCCTCAATCTAGAGAAGCACAACACAGCGGGACTTGCGTATGTTGAACTTCTTTCGCACTGTACGTAGCCAACCATCGGAGATGCGCATCACGCAAAAATGGAAGGTGCAAATATACTGTTTTGAGCACAGTCAGTCACAGGCGAATGCCACGAGGAAGGCCTTGAGCCTGCGCTGAACTAGGGGTAGGGAGTTAACGAGTCGAAAACGACAGCAGCAGCAGGAACAACAAACGCAGGCAAGCAGCAGCAAGTGCCCGGCGCGCTCACCTGCTCGGGTGTGGGGGTGATGCTTCCGTCAGGCTGGGGCTGGGGCACGGTGGGGATGCCACCGCCAGCGGCCTCCATCGTCGCGGGGTTCGCCTGGAAGTTGTGGTTGGCGTTGGCGTAGAGGGGGCTGGGGGCGCCGGTGGGCTGGGGCCGGGTCTGCGCGGGGAGCGGGGCGTGCACCACGGGCCTCGGCGCGCCTGCCTGCGCGGTTGTTGAGCTCCGTCGGCGCTTTGATGCGCACGCTCTGGAGGAAGGTTCACACACATGTGGTGGTGGCAAAAACATGAGCGGTGTTGACCCTGGGCACTTTCGCGCCCGCCGTGTGAACTCTAAGATGGATTCGGGAAGGACGATATGTAATCCCGAGCAAGTTGTATTCATCTTCATCATCAGCCATGGTCAATCCACTGCTAGATGAAGACCTCCCAAAACCACCACCGCCCTTGATGGCTCTGCGATGTAACAATCCACCCACAAGCTGCACATTAACTAATTTTTTCGCTCCATCTTCCGTTCCTTGGCTGCCACTCTGTCGGCCATCATTCCTTCGAGTGACGTGATCTGCCAGAGCCCAACTTTCTGTTTTTAAGAGTTTGGATAATGTCTTTACCCGTGTTCTCTACTCAAGCGTGCATATCTCCATGCTTCATTGGGCACTGACTGAAGCGCCAGTGCATTTGGTTATCTCATTATTTTTGCCTTTTCAAGTGTTAAACAACAAGGACATTTTAACAATCGTGCATGGCTTCATGTATCATTTACCAAACACTAATTTAAGCTCTGCACGTAACATTTTCATCCAGGAGATCACGCGGTGGCAATGTTATTGCAACAGGGAGGTGTGTTTGGTTACTTACGGGTTAAGCGTTACATTTTTCTCCTGGGCCTGCGGCTGCAGCAATACTTGAAAAACCGGTGCAGGTAATATTCGGGTGGTTATTTTTAAATTAAACGAGCAGCAAAAGCGTATCCCATACAATGCACGGGGGGTGGCGGGAAGAGTGACGTCAGGACGATGCACGAACCCGGCTCAAAGCGGTGCCATACAGCTGATGTCATCACGCAGATTTGCCCGCAAGCACACTTGCCAGCCCAGGCAGGAAGGCAGGCAGGCAGCAATGCAGCGAGCCACCCAGCAAAACTTTTTTTTAGGACATAGTACGATTATCAGAATAACTATTGCGTTGAAGATGCGACCTGGAGGATGGGAAAATTGTTTGAAGGGCGAGGCTGTACTTTGTGGCAACTAATGAAGCGAACGAGCATACAAAGCAAACTGCATTCGTAGTTTCCCCTCCACTCTGTCCCCCACCCCGTAATCTCACATCAAACTGCCACAGGCCAGTTTAATGCAGTGATAGACACAATGGGCCAGCTCCACGTTCGGACCCAAGCAAGTGCACACAGTGCTTGCTCTGTGTGTCACCTTGCCAAGCTGTGTACACCCTTGGGGGGAAAAGACGACATCCGTAGATGCATCTCGTTCCGCGCAGGGAATGTTGCCACTGGTGGTGCCACCTCGGCTCGACTGCCGCTGGGGCAATGGGATGGTTGGGACCGCTCATATGCGAGAGATCTCCACTGGAGTTTGTGGAAAGTTTCGCTCCCCGTTTTGGAATGCGCTTGTTGTGCCGCATCGGGTCACCCAGTACTATTGTCTATGTACAACAGCACAGAGGCAGAGCCTCAGTTTGCCGAGGTGGTTAATTGTACGATCATTGTTTCCACAGCGCTTGAAAGAAAAATTACCCAGTTGCCAGTGTGCTTAGGAGTAGGGTTGTAAAGATAGAATTACTTAATTACACATAGCAACATTCAGGACGTTGTTGGGCTGTAAGATTGATACCATGAATACCAAAAATATAATGATTCTTAAATTGGGTAACATCAATTTTTGGAGCTCGCGATAATTGAATCGAATCGTGTAACAACGGATGTATGTTTTTTATATCTGTATATCCCGTACATAACGGGGTTCACATTCAATGTGCAGCCACAAACAGCTGCGACTGATGGGGATTGGATCATTCCACTGACTGGGCCGTTCAACTGTCACAAGCAACTGGAAAACGCGAGAGCCGTGCGAGAGCTGTGCGCTATTGCCGAGCGCTGCAGCAGGGATAGGTGCGAGTAGCACTGCACTGTGCAGTGGTCTTAGGTGACCCAGCGGGGCGGTGTCAATGCCTAGGGGTAGTGCGTTCCCAGCTTGTTGCAAAGGTTCGCGTGGTCAAAACCGGTAGGCGCCCTGGTTATTACCGCAGGTGTATTAATCATAGAAGATGCGCGGTCTCCTTCACAGGAGACGTTGAAGATCCCCCTGACATCGTTCAAAATAAGTGGGCCAACCGTGTGCCAGCGTCACGGTCAAAATTTTATATATTCGAAAAAATTACCCGGACATTACTCAACTGGAATTACACATAGCAACACCAGCCTATACTGTGACACTACAAGCACTGTGTCTGTGAAACACTGCACTTTCCTTCGTGAGGACCGCCTTGTGCTATTACGCATGACAATCAAAATACCAAACGTACTACATTATTATTATGATTGTTGGTGTTACCCTCTGAGGAGTGTGTATGGGCGACAGGGTCTCTGTGGTGCTGGAGGGGAACTCGATCCCCTTCTTCTTGAGCTCCTCGTACACGTGCACGACACCGGTGAGGTCCGGCGAGCTCCGGAACGCGTCCGCCCAAGCCTGTTCCACGTTGCACAGGTCATAAGACAAATCATGGGCACGCACAGATTCTGTAATGCTTCCCAATGTACTCCCTGGCCACGCAAGTATCGAGCAATAATAACGTTCCGTTTCAAGCCTCACAACGAGGCGATGTCACATGGCGCAAGATGCCGTCACGTAAACGCGCGATCGGGAGGGGGAGCAGAGGCACGAAGCCACGGCCCAGCAAGACACAAACGCCCGGGGGCGGATCCTGATTCGGAGTTCGTTTTTTTGAGTCAGATCGTGCAAGTAATAAAGTCATTTAGAGCTCAAACCCTCCACCACCCGACACAGAAAAACAAATAAAGCTGTCACGTGCAAAAATGTGCCAAGTGATATAGCCTTTCAGCAAACCGGTTACGTTGACAGTCATGACAAATTTGACAATCATAAAACGTTTCGCTGGAGATTACAATAACCATCGTCAAGTGTTGGCAAGCGCTCAGGCCTCGAATTATGATAATTAATTTTAGCGCCGGTTTTCATCTCAACGTTTTGGGAAACACTTTGATTCATGTTGCCGGTTTTCTCGCGGATCAGTCCCTAATAGCAACACAACAATTTTGGCTCATGTTGGGCCGTATTTATGAGTGTTGTTGGGTCCCCCGCGTTTCAGACAGGCAGCTTGTCTGTTTCAGACAGGCAAGCTGTCTGAAACAGACAAGCTGTCTGTCTGTCTGAAACGCTTCAAACCTCCGTTGGAAAGCACTAGATGAGGATAAAGTTCCTTCTTGTAGTCAGTGTATGGGCAACTGCCGTTGGCGAGCACCCATTAAGGCTGGCAGAGCACGTGGCAAGTCTTACACCGAGCCACCTTTGTCTACCCAATGCTTATTCGTACACAATCTCAAGACAATGTCTTGAATTAAGTCTTCAATTAATACATCGTGAATGCATTAACGATATTTACAGATAAGCTGTTCCACAAGCATTGTCTAAACCACCCAAGTTGAGTATCAAACGGTGATAAAAAGGATAATAGGTACATCGGGTCGAGAACTTTGGCGGTGTTTACATACACAATGGTCCTAGCCCTCCCTTGCGGCACATTACTTGAGGGTTTTGTGTGTAACTCGCTGTACCAATTATGCTTGCTGTGGAATGCGCAACATTTGAACCATCACACGCCCCACATTCATGTGCACAATTATCGAGTTAAAATCGCTGTATTTCTATTCACAACTGGAACCACCACATTTGAACATCGCCACCATCAAATATAAGCACAATACAAAAAACGAATAGCCCCTACATTGTAGTTACTTACCTGGGCCGTATGTACCAAGCTACCGGGTGCAAAAGAAAAAAATATTGCAGTCATATGTGGTATTATCACACTTCTTCGTACGGCTGATGTTGATGCAGATCAACAGCTGTAATTTTACACTGAGGTGGTGGAGCCAGATAATTACGTCTGGAGTAGTGGCGTGTATCCGCATGATGATGCCTCCTTCATATTTGTGAATCGGGTGTTGAGTCGTTACGTGTTCAACGGTCTGTTCTGGATGACCACAGGCGCACACCGGAGATTTTACAAATTTTACCATTTGTGCATCCAGTATCCGCATCTGCTGTTGCCATGGTTTGTGGATGATGCGACTCAGGGGTTGTGGCCCAAAAGCTTCATGCAAGATCGAAGCCAGGGACCTTCTGCATTGGGTCTTTCAAAATAGGTGTTTGCGACTTCTTGTGAACTCCATTCAGCTTTACAAGCATCATTTGGGTAATCATAGCAATATAGTGACGTCACTGCGACATCACTCCCATACACACGTACGGTGGATGTGGTGTGCCGGCCAGGCGTCTCCACCTGCCCCCACTTGCCTGTATGAGGCTGAGCACCTTGTCCTGCACCAATGCGGGAGGGTTGTTCTTGGGCTGCACCACCTTGACGAGGACTCCATCCACAAAGTCGCGCTGAGCCACCAGCGTGTGGAAGCGGTGGCCGCAGTTCTTCACGCACGTCTCCAGCACCTATGCACAAACAAGAGGACAAAGATCCCCTCTATTGGCTCAATAGACTCTTGGGGGCAAGTGCTGTTAGCAATCACCTGTGAAGGCCAGCACGGCACACGACGGGGTGGGTGGTCAGGACCACGCCCGGTCGCCTTTGTATGTATGTATGTAGAACTTCTTTCGCACCATACGTTTCCAACCGTGCTAATCGGAGGTGCAGGGGGGAAGAACAACAAACTAAACACGAAAAAGCAGTTCTTAAGAAATTAGTTTTCAATCTAGATTTAAAAGTGCATAGCTCCCATGTTTGTGCGTAGGTGTTGGCCGTGAGGACGAATCGACTCAGGTTGCCGTGCTCATAGCACAGTGCGCTACCCACTACACTACCGCACGTACACAAACAGACATACACACGAACGAGCGAGCGAGCGGGTACGTATGAGCTTTACAACTAGGGCAGAGTCCATTGGGACAAAATACACTTAAAACAAAATAAATACTTGCATGCAAAGTACAGTATATTATTATATCAGTGCTGAAACTATAAATAATGCAACCGTGTTAATAAATGTGTTTCTAGCAAATAAACACGTGTCCTTCTGCAGAATCATAATATGTACTTAGACTGGAGGAATCCATTGAGCTATGAAGCTTTTTTTCACAGATGTCCAGTAGGGGCGGGTCATAAAATTACAACAACACAAAAACCGATAGGAATGCAAATTATAGGAAAGGTAAGCAAGTCACTAAAAATAAATCAAGTACATAAGTACAAATTGCTAAAGTTGATCAATTTCTGCCAATTTTTCAACAATCAATGCAAGCTAGGGCAAGGCAGAAAAACGACAACAGTCCCAGACCATAGCAAGACAACACACAGCTCCTCAATAAAGATTCACATTAAAATGTAACTATCGGTACACGGGGAAGGATAAAGTATTGCGGTGGAAATATTCCGTACCAAACTCTAACCTTATCCCCCCCGCCCAGCTGCTGGTGAATGGCCGCAGCGTTAAAGTGAACTCATCGCATGCAAAAACATAAGAATAACACGCGATTCAATGCAAAGAACCGATGCCAATGAAAGAATTGCTGCATCAGAATTCCACCTCTAAAATTCGGTAAGCATAGCATGTGCAAGAATCTGACAAAGCACAGCCATCCGCTGGTTCAATAAAAAACAAATCAAACTAAACACGAAAATAAAAAAAACACTCAACACATTTATCAGTCAAAACAAAAATAGTCAAACTGGACGACTGATGTGGACCTAACCTCATGCAAGGACATTTAGCCGTGGTAGGTGATATTCACAGTCACTGCTAGCTATGCTGATGGAGATGCAAAGCTATGCGTTATGTAAATATTGCATTTTACAGCGAGGCAGTTGGTTGAGCTTCAGCCGCATAAACTCACCGTTAGTGTCAGCATGACCTCCCGAAAATTCTTGTTTCCAGACAGTTTCTTCCTGATGGCCCTGATGGCATCTTTGGGGCTGTTCGGGGTCAATGGGTGTGGGTGGGGAGAGGTGGTGGTTGAGGGTTCAATGAGGACCATGCACAAGCAGAGCGGATGCACAACAGCTGTGATTTTCAACGACTGAGCCACACCCTGTGACCGCTGACGAACAAAAACAAGTTGGGCATTTCAATACCGATTCTACAAAGTTCAATAAAGCGGTTTCAAAGCTTGTATTTTAATAGATTGCATGTCAATCGGAGGGGTATCAAATATACTTTAAATTAACTTTGGCAGATTTGTGAGATGCGTGTGCACAATGGGATGGCCAAACAGCCGCATGCCAGCCAAGCCTGTCCCCCGAACTCCCACAGAGTGCCGGTCGTGGGGAAACCACAGCATAACACTGAATCGCCTATTAAACGCAAATAAAAGATCAACAGCCTTTTTACAGAGTTTTCAATTCGACGCCGACTTCCGAGGACCAACAGGGCTGAGCGACAATCACACGCGAGTGTTATGGGATACATTATCTGTGATCTCCATCACGATCAATCTCTCCGCGACGCTTTATTTTTTCTGCCTCAAACCCAACGTCTGTAGCCTGCCTCTCACTCGGGGGCAGGTTGGCTTGGCAGTGGGGCCTTCGTCCTCTCTGTATTGTCCCCCTAATTCCCATCTATAATTTACCAACTTCTCAGTGGCAGCACGGATTAGTTGGCGGGTTGAGAAAGGGAGGTCATCTGTGGCTGAATACATACATCCAGTGGTCAGCAGCGAGTGTACAAATTATAGTAAATGACTAAAGCACCATTTAGGTAAAATATCATTGTGAAAATCAGGAACAGAAAATTGATAACAAATTTAAGACAAAAATGGCAGTGTTAGCCAAGAGGCTAATAATTGAGAAAATATTTGCAGTGTACATTTAATGTTTTGCATCCCAGATCTCTTTTGCAAAAAATACTTTCGCCTCAAAACTATTTTGATTCATATAGCATAAAAAGAAAACCACATCTCAAAACGATATACAAGAGATTCAGACATGGACATCTTGGGAAAAGTACCAATATTTATGTCAAAACATTAAGAGGCAGTCATCGGCACGAGATAATAATAAGTGCTTGAGCCTGGAATTCACAGGGTCGGGGAACTTACATTTTAAAAAATAGGTGGAAAATATAGGTTCAGGGAGCATGGATGGCTAGGGAAGGGAGCTCAAGACTACGAGGGCTCCCACACGGTTATGATTACATGGATGTATGTAATAAGGGAAGTGACTACGAGCGTGACATCGGTGATGTATTGAAAACACCTTACCCATCCTCGGTCTCACTAACGATGTCACAAATCTCCATGTTAAGGGTCCAGTCTTCTCCTGGCAGGGCCCCATCAGTGGCCCGCTCTGTGATTACACGAACACCAAGAGAGCACTTACAAAGTTAATTCGGTTACTGAACACAATTGATTTTCTCAGTGCAACACATGACGCACACATTTACAAAATACCAAGTCTGCCACACATCGAACGTGGCCAAAGCATTTAGTTTAATTGACTTTCGATGGATTAACGTTTAATCCATGAGCCAAGGCTGATCCAGTTAATCAGTAAATGCAAAGATCAAAAAACTTGGAAACCAATTTTTTTTTTATCTCACTCACTGCAAGTGCCATCTGTTTACAAACAATGTACGGTGATGTACACAGCACAATGTGTACAATATCCTTTGCAAGGCCAACCCATTCACATTAAGAAATGGGGGACACTTGGCTTAAAATGCATTATGGCAATGGGCGGGCATAACATATGGCGTTTAGTCCGGCTGTATTCATGTGTAAATGGGGCAAGGCAGTGACAGGACAGGCAATGA